>NC_063259.1:3452887-3657358 GCF_019578655.1 Ricinus communis
TTTCTCATATTCATAAATATACCCCTTTTACGAGGTTGTTTTATCATACTTATAAATCTAGCTCTCTTATGGGGTTGTTTTCTAATATTTATAAATATACCCCTTTTACGAGGTTGTTTCTTCATATTAAAAAATACACTCCATTTATGGAATTGTTTACTCATACTCAAAATATACCCGCATTATACGGTTGAATATACCCCTTTATGGGATTGCTTTCTCATACTAACAAATTTACCCTTTTGTACGGGTTTGTTTTTTAATATTTACAAATATACTCCTCTTCCTAAGTTGTTTTCTCATATTAAAAAATATATTGTTTTAAAGAGTTTTTTCTCATATTCATAAATATAGCCCTCTGACGGTGTTGTTTCCTCGTACATATAAATTTAGCCCCTTTACGAAGTTGTTTTCTCATACTCATAAATATACCCCAATTACGGTGTTGTTTTCTAATATTTATAAATATCTCCCTCATTCGGTTCTGTTTGGTCATATTAAAAAAAATACCACTTTTACAGGTTGTTTTCTCATACTAATAAATATACCGCTCTTACGTGGTTGTTTTCTCATATTAATAAATATATCACTTTTACGGGGTTGCTTTGTTATGCTCACAATTATACCCCCTGTCCGGTGTTGTTTTCTCATATTCATAAATATACCCCTCTTATAGGATTTTTTTCTCGCACATTTAAATTTACTCTATTTACGAGGTTGTTTTCTCATACTCACAAATATACCCCTCTTACGGGGTTGTTTTCTCGTACATATAAATTTACCCCCTTTATGAGCTTGTTTTCTCATACTCACAATTATACTCTAATTACGGTGTTGTTTTCTAATATTTATAAATATACCCCTCATTCGATTATATTTGCTCATACTAATAAATATACCGCTCTTACAGGGTTGTTTTCTCGTATTCATAAATATATCCTTTTATGGAGTTGCTTTGTTATGCTCACAATTATACCCCTCGAAAAGGGTTGTTTTCTCATATTCACAAATATACCCCTATTACGGGGTTATTTTCTCATATATTTAAATTTACTCCCTTTACGATGTTGTTTTCTCATACTCATAAATATACCCCCATTACGGTGTTCTGTTTGGTCATATTAAAAAATATACCACTTTTATAGGGTTGTTTTCTCATACTAATAAATATACTACTCTTACGGGGTTGTTTTCTCGTATTCATAAATATACCCCTTTTACGGGGTTGCTTTCTTATACTTACAATTATACCCCTCGTACGGGGTTATTTTCTCATATTGATAAATACTACCCTTTCTAAGTAGTTGGTTTCTCATATTCACAAATATAGCCCTCTTATGGAATTGCTTTCTGTTATTTACAAATTCACTCCTCTTATGGAGTTATTTTGTCATACTCACAGATATACCCCTGTTACGAGGTTGTTTTCCAATATTCACAAATATACCCCTCTTATGGGATTGTTTTCACATATTAACAAAGATACCCCTTTAACAGGGTAATTTTCTAATACTCATATATAAACGCCTCTTATGGGGTTGTTTTCTCATATTAAAAACTATACGCTATTTACAGGGTTTTATTCTCAAAGTCATAAATGTACGCCACTTATGGGTTGCTTTCTTACACTGACAAATATACCCCTTTTACGAGGTTATTTTCTCATACTCACAAATCTACCCCTTCCACGAGGTTATTTCCTCATATTCAAAAATATACCCTAGTTTTGGGGTTGTCTTCTAATATTTTCCAAAATACCCTTATATGTGGGTGAATTCTCATATTAATAAACATACGTTCTTTACGAGGTTGTTTTCTTATACTAAGAAATATACCCTTCTATGGGGTGGTTTTCTTATATTTATAAATATACCCCTTTGACGAGATTGCTTTCTAATACTCACAAATATACCCCTCGTACGGGGCTGTTTTCTCATATTCATAAATATACCTGTTCTACGGGGTTGGTTTCTTATACTCACATATATACCCCTCGTATGGGGTTGCTTTCTAATATTTACAAATATACCTCTCTTACAGGGTTTGTTCCTCATATTAAAAGATATACTCCTTTTATGAAATTGTTTACTCGTACTCAAAATATACCTATCTTATGGGGCTGTTTTCTCATATTCATAAATATACCCCTTTTACGGGATTGCTTTCTCATACTAACACATATACCCCCTTGTACGAGTTTGTTTTCTAATACTTACAAATATACACCTCTTACGAGGTTGTTTTCTCATATTAAAAATACACCGTTTTAACGGGGTTGTATTCTCATATTCACAAATATACGCCTCTTACGGGATTGTTTTATCGTACACATAAATTTACCCCTTTCACGAGGTTGTTTTCTCATACTCACCAATATACCCCTATTACGGGATTATTTTCTTATATTGATAAATATACCCCTTCTACGCGATTGTTTTCTCATATTAATAAACATATGTCTTTTATAGGGTAATATTCTCATACTCAAATATATACCCTTGTTACGGGGTGATTTTTTATATTCATAAATATACTCCTTTTATGGGATTGCTTTCTTATACTCACAGATATATCTCTCGTACGGAGTTGTTTTCTCATATTCATAAATATACCGGTTCTACGGGGTTGGTTTCTCATACTCACAAATATACCCTTCTTATGGGGTTTTTTCTAATATTTATAAATATACCCTTCTTAGGGGGTTGTTTTCCTATATTAAAAAACATACCCTTTTACGAGGTTGTCTTCTGATACTCATAAATAAACCTTTCTTACGTGGTTATTTTCTCATACTCATAAATATACCACTTTTACAATGTTTTTTTCTAATACTTACAAATATACTCCTCGTATGGGTTATTTTCAAATATTTATAACTATACCCCTGCTACGAGGTTATTTTCTCATATTAATAAATATACCACTTTTACGGGATTATTTTTTGATACTGATCAACATATCTCTCTAACGGGATTATTTTCTCAGCTTCACAAATATACCCCTTTTTTACAGATTGCTTTCTCATACTCACAAATGTACCCCTCGTATGGGGTTGTTTTCTCATATATATATATATACACTTTCTATGAGGTTGGTTTCTCATACTCACAAATTTATCCCTCTTACGGGGTAGTTTTCTATTATTTATAAATACACCCCTCTGACGGGGTTGTTTTCTTATAATAAAAAATATACCCCTTTTACGAGGTTGTTTCCATATATTCATAAATATAACCCTGTTACGGGGTTGTTTTAATATTTTGAAATATACCCCTTTTATGGGGTTGCTTTCTTATACTCATAATTATACAACACTTATGGGGTTGTTTTCTCACATTCATAATTCTATACTTTTTGCGGGGTTGTCTTCTCATATAAATAAATGTACAACTTTGACGGGGTTGATTTCTCATACTCACAAATGTAGCCCTCTGATAGGGTTGTTTTCTAACATTTTGAAATATACCCCTCTTACGAGGTTGTTTTCTCATATTAAAAAATATATTCTTTTTACGGGGTTGTCTTCTCATACTCATAAAGATATCCTTATTATGGGATTGTTTTCTCATATTCATAAATATACCCCTTTAACGAGGTTGTTTTCTCATACTTACAAATATAGCCCGCTTACGGGGTTATTTTCTAATATTTACAAATATACTCCTCTTACGGGATTGTTTCCTCATATTAAAAAATATACCCCTTTTACAAAATTGCTCACTCATACTCAAAATATACCCATCTTATGAGGTTCTTTTCTCATATTCAGAAATATACCCCTTTTATGGGATTACTTTTTCATACTAACACATATACCCATCGTATGGGTTTGTTTTCTAGTATTTACAAATATACTCATCTTACCAGGTCGTTTTCTCATATTAAAAAATATATCGTTTTAACAGGGTTGTTTTCTCATACTCACAAATATACCCCTCTGACGGGGTTGTTTTCTCATACACATAAATATACCCCTTTTACGAGCTTGTTTTTCTCATACTCACAAATATATCCCCATTATGGGATTTTTTTCTAAAATTGACAAATATACACCTCTTTCCGTGCTGTATTGTCATATTAAAAAATATACACCTTTTACAAGATTGTTTTCTCATACTCATAAATGTACCGCCATTACGGGGTTGTTTTCTCGTACACATAAATATACCTCTTTTATGAGTATGAGAAATGTTTTCTCATACTCATAAATATACCTCCATTATAGGTTTTCTTCAAAATTCATATCCTCTCTTTTAAGTGTTGTTTTGTAATAAAAAATATACCCTTTCTGGTGTTTTCATACTAAGTAATATACCCTTGAGGGTTGTTTCGTATTCATAAATATACCCCTTTTATATTGTTTTCTCATATTCATAAAAATATGCTTTCTACGGGGTTGGTTTCTCGTATTCATAAATATACTCCTATTACGGGATTATTTTTTATTATTTACAAATATACCCCTCTTAAGGAGTTGTTTTCTCATACTAAAAAATATATCCCTCTTACGAGGTTGTTTTCACATATTCACAAATATAATCCTGTTACAGGTTTGTATTCTAATATTTACAAACATAACCTATTTACGGGGTTGCTTTCTCATACTCACAATTATAACCCTCGTACGGGGTTCTTTTCTCATATTCATAGTTATACCCTTTTTACGGGGTAGTTTTCTCATATTAAAAAATATACCCCTTTTTACGAGGTTGTCTTCTCATACTCACAAATATATCGTTATTACGGGATTGTTTTCTCATATTCATAAATATACCCCTTTTATGAGGTTGTTTTCTTATATTAAAAAAATATATGCCTTTTACGGAATTGTTTACTCATACTCAAAATATACCCGCCTTATAGGGTTGTTTTATCATATTCATAAATATACCCCTTTTACAGGATTTCTTTCTCATACTAACATATATACCCCTCGTACGGGTTGTTTTCTAAAATTTACAATTATACTCCTCTTACGAGGTTGTTTCCTCATATTAAAAATTATATCGTTTTAATAGGGTTGTTTCTTATACTCACAAATATATCCTCATTACGGGGTTGTTTTTCTAATATTTATAAACATACCCCTCTTTTGGTGCTAATTTGTCATATTAAAGAATATACCACTTTTACAAGGTTGTGTTCTCATACTCATAAATATACCGCTTTTACGGGGTAGTGTTTTCATACAGGGTTGCTTTCTCATGCTCATAATTCTATCCTAGTATGGGGTTATTTTCTCATATTTATAAATATACCATTTTTACGGGATTGTTTTCTCATACAGAGAAATATACCCCCCTTACCGGGTGGTTTTCTTAATTTCATATATATTTCCCGTTTATAGGGTTGCTTTCTCATACTCACAATTATACCCCTCCTACGGGGTTGATTTTTCATATTCATAAAGATACCCTTTCTATGGAGTTGTTTTTTCATATTAAAAAATTTATACTTTTTACGAGGTTATTTTCTCAGACTAAAAATATACCCTTATTACGGAGTTGTTTTCTAATATTTAAAAATATACCCCTCTTACAGGGTAGTTTTCTCATGTTAACAAATATATCCCTTTTACGGGGTTATTTTCTGATACTCACAAATATACCCCTCTCACGGGGTTGTTTTCTCACATTCATAAATATACCCATTTTATGAGGTTATTTTCTCATACTCACAAATATACCTCTCGTACGGGGTTGTTTTCTAATTCTTATAACTATAGCCCACTTATGGGGTTGTTTTTTGATATTCATAAATATATCCCTTTTATGAGGTTGCTTTCTCATACTCATAAATATACCCCTTTTACAGTGTTGTCTTCTCATATTCATAAATAGAGCCTTTCTACGGGGTTATTTTCTCATACTACAAATGTACCCCTTTTGTAGGGTTATTTTTTAATATTTACAAATATACCATTCATACGAGGTTGTTTTTTCATATTTAAAAGTATACCCCTTTTATAGGGTTGCTTGCTCATACTCGCCAATACACCCCTCGCAGGGGGTTGTTTTCTCACGTTCATAAATATACCTTCTTTACGAGGTTGTTTTCTCATACTCACAAATATACCCCTTTAACGATATTATTTTCTCAAACTCATAAACATACCCCTTGTACGGGGTTGGTTTCATATATTCGTAAAGATTCCCTTTTTACGGGATTGTTTTCTCATACTCACAAATATACCCCTCTTATGAGCGTTATTTTCTCATGTTCATAAATATACGTTATTTTCTCATGTTCATAAATATACCCCTTTTACCGAGTTGTTTTTTCATATTCATAAATATACCCATTTCACGGGTTTGCTTTCTCATACTCACAAATATACCTCTCGTATGGGATTTTTTTCCCATATTCATAAATATACCCTTTCTATGGGGTTGGTTTCTTATACTTACAAATATACCCCTCTTACGGGGTTATTTTTCATTATTTACAAATATACCCTTCTTATGGGGTTGTGTTCTCATTATTAAAAAATATACCCCTTTTACGGGGTTGTTCTCTAATACTCACAAATATACCCCTCGTATGAGGTTGGTTTGTCTTATTCATAAAGATACCCTTTTACAGTTTTGTTATGTCATACTCACAAATACAACCCTCTTACAGGTTTGTTTCCTAATATTTATAAATATACCCCTCTTACGGGGTTGTTTTCTCATAACAACTAATATACTCCTTTTATTGGATTTTTTTCTCATGCTCATAAATATATCTTATTACAATGTTGTTTTCCAATATTTATAAATATACTTCTCTTACGGGGTTGTTTTCTCATATTATAAAATATATACTTTTTGCGTGGTTATTTTCTCATATTAATAAATATACCCCTCTTATGGGGTTGTTTTCTAATATTTATAAATATACTCCACTTATAAGGTCGTTTTCTCATACTCATACATATACCCCTTTTACGAGGTTATTTTCTCATACTCAAAAGTATACCCTTCTTATAAGATCTTTTTCTCATACTCATAAATATACCCCTATTACGAGGTTGTTTTCTAATATTTAAAAATATACCCCTCTTACGGGGTTGTTTTCTCATATTATAAAATATACACTTTCTACGGGGTTGTTTTCTCATATTGATAAATAAACTCCTCTTATGGGGTTGTTTTTTAATATTTATAAATATACTCCATTGATAGGGTTATTTTCTCATACTCAAACATATACCCCTCTTACAGGGTTGTTTTCTCATACTCACTAATATACCCCTTTTACGGGGTTATTTTCTCGTATTCATAAATATACCCCATTTACAGGGTTATTTTCTCATACTCACAAATATATCCCTTATACTAGGTGGTTTTCTCGTATTCATACAGATACCCCATTTACGAGGTTGCTTTTTGATATTAACAAATATATCCCTTTACGGGGTTGTCTTCTCATATTAAAAAATATACCTCTTTTACGAGGTTATTTTCTCATACTTACAAATATACCATTGTACAGGGTTATTTTTCTAACATCTACAAATGTAGCCTTCTTTCGGGGGTTGTTTTCCCATACTAAAAAATATACCTCTTTTACGAGGTTGTTTTGTGATACTCACAAATATACCCTTGTTACGAGGTTATTTTCTCATATTTACAAATGTAAACCTCTTATGGGCTTGTTTTCTCATATCCATAAATATACCCCATTTTCTAGGTTGTTTTCACATACTCATAAATATATCCCTTTTATGAGGTTATTTTCTAATATTGACAAATATACTTTGGGATTGTTTTCTCACATTAAAAAAATACCCCTTTTATGGGGTTATTTTTTCATACTCACAAATAATTCATTTTTACAGGGTTGTTTTCTCACTCATAAACATACCCCTTTTACAAGATTGTTTTCATATACTCATAAGTATACCCCTCTTACGAGGTTGTTTTCTCATATTCACAAATCTACGCCTCTTATGGGGTTGTATTTGCATATTAACCAAGATACCCCTCTTGCGAGGGCTTTTTCTCATTCTCATCAATATACCCCTCTTACGGGTTGTTTTCTCGTATTCATAAATATACCCCATTTACAGGATTGTTTTCTCATACTTATAAATGTACCCCACTTCCAAGGTTGTTTTCTTATATTGATAAATATACCCCTCTTACGGGATTATTTTCTCATACTCACAAATATACCCCTCTTTACAAGGTTGCTTTCTAATATTCATAAATAAATCCCTCTAAAGGAGTTATTTCTTGCATATTGACCAAGATACCCCTCTTACGGGGGGTTTTTTCTCATACTCATCAATATACCCTTATTACAGGATTTTCTTCTCGTGTTCATAAATACACCACATTTACATTGTTGTCTTCTCATACTCAGAAATGTACCCTACACACAAGGTTGTTTTCTTATATTCACAAATATACCAGTTGACGGGGTTATTTTCTCATACTCATAAATATACCATAATATTCATAAATATAACCCATTTACGATGTTATTTTTTCATATTAAAAAATATACCCCTTTTACGGGGTTGCTTTCTCATACTCATATATATATCCTTTTTACGACGTTGTCTTCTCATACTAAAAAATATACCCCTCTTACAGGTTTCTTTCCTAATATTTATAAATATACCCCTCTTACGGGGTAGTTTTCTCATATTAAAAAATATACCCCTTTTATGAGATTGTTCTCTCATACACACAAATATACCCCTATTGCGGGGTTGTTTATAATATTTACGAATATACACCTCTTATGGGGTTGTTTTCTCATATTCAAAAATATTCCCCCATGGAATGGTTTTCTCATGCTAAAACATATACACCTCTAACGAGATTGTTTTCTCATATTCATAAATATACCCCTTTTATGGGGTCGCTTTCTCATACTCACAAATATATGCATGGTACGGGGTTGGTTTCTCACTTTCCTAAACATATCCATTTTATGGGATTGTTTTCTCACAGTCACAAATATACCCCATTTACGGAGTTGTTCTCTCGTACTCACAAATGTACCCCTCTCATGGGGTTATTTTCTCATACTCATATATATACCCCTTTTACGGGGTTGCCTTCTCAAACTCAAAAATATACTCCTCTTACGGGGTTGTTTTCTCATACTCACAAGTATACCCATTTTACGAGGTTTGTTTTCTCATATTCATAAATATACCCCATTTACGGGGTTGTTTTCTCATACTCACAAATATACCCCTTTTACGAGGTTGCTTTCTCGTATTCATAAATATACCCCATTTATGGGATTGTTTTCTCATACACATATATAGATGCCTTTTATGGGGCTGTTTCCTCATTCAAAAATATATACCTTCACTTACAGGGTTGTTTTTTGTTATTTATGGGGTTGCTTTTTGATACTCCTAAATACACCCCTTGTATAGGGTTAGTTTTCCATATTCATAACGATACCTCTTTACAGGATTGTTATCTCATACTCACAAATATAACCCTCTTACAAGGTTGTTCTCTAATATTTATAAATATACACCTCTTACAGGGGGTTGTTTTCTCATATTAACAAATATACCCCTTTTACGCTATTATTTTCTCATACTCATAAATATACTCCTTTTACGGGGTTGTTTTCTCATACTAAAAAATAAACCCCACCTGCGGGATTGTTTTCTCATATTCATAAACATACCCCTTTAACGGGGTTGCTTTCTCATACTCATAAATACACCTCCAGTGCGGGGTTGTTTTCTCATATTTATAAATATATTCTTTTTATAGGGTTATTTTCTCATACTCATAAATATATACCTTTTACGGGGTTGTTTTCTCATATTTATAAATATATTCTTTTTACAGGGTTATTTTCTCATACTTACAAATATATACCTTTTACGGGGTTATTTTTTCTTACACACAAATGTACCGCTCTTATGAGGTTGTTTTCTAATATTTACAAATATTCCCTATTACGGAGTTGTTTTCTCATATTCATAAATATACACCTTTACCGGGATTGCTGTCACATACTCACAAATGTAACCCTCATATAGGGTTGATATCTCATATTGTTAAAGATACCCTTTTACGAGATTGTTATCTCATACTCACAAATATACCGTTCATATATGGGGTTGTTTTCTCATATTCATAAATTCGACAAAACCATTACAATGTTGAATGATTTGTTCCTATTACTTCTGATTGAAGCACTTTGAAAAGTCTTTTTATTTCATTATCAACTCAAGACCTCTTTTGAAGACTTTTTTAAGCCTAAGGAAAAACCTTGATTTGGTGCTATTCTAAAAATGATGTTCTAAGAGGCGCTAGCCGACTTGATTATTGCGGGGTTGTTTTCTCATATTCATAAATAAACCCCTTTTACGAGGTTTATTTTCGTATACTCACAAATATACCCATCTTACGGGGTTATTTTTAAATATTTACAAATATACCCCTCTAGCGAGGTGGTTTTCTCATATTAAAAAATATATATCTTTTATAGGGTTTTTTTATCACTCACAAATGTACCTCTCTCACGGGGTTGTTTTCTTATACTCATATATATACCCTTTACGGAGTTGTTTTCTCATACTGAATATATACCCTCCCCTTATGGGGTTGTTTTTCTTATTCATAAATATACTCCTTTTATGGGGTTGCTTTCTCATATTTACAAATACACTCCTCGTACGAGTTGGTTTCTCATATTCATAATAATACCCTTTTATAGGGTTGTTATCTCATACTCATAAATATAACCTCTTACAAGGTTATTTTCTAATATTTACATACATACCCCTCTTACATAGTTGTTTTACAAATTATAAAATACCCTTTTTATGGGATTGTTTTCTCATGCTCATAAATATACCCCTTTTACGGGGTTATTTTCTCATACTCAAAAATAAATCCCCCTTATGAAGTTGTTTTCTCATATTCATAAATATACCCTTTTTACGGGATTACTTTTTCGTACTCACAGATATACCCCCTTTGCGAGGTTGTTTTCTAATATAAATAAATATACCCCTCTTGTGGGATTGTTTTCTGATACTCATAAATATACTCCCGTTACGGGGTTGTTTGCTCATATTGAAATGTTTACACCATTACGGGGTTTTTTTCTCATACTCACAAATGTATCCCTCTCATGGAGTTGTTTTCTCAAACTCGTATATATACTACTTTTACGGGAATGTTATCTCAAAGTATAAAATATACCGATTTACAGGGTTGTTTTCTCATATTCTTAAATATACCCCTTTTACGAGGTTCTTTTCTTATACTCATAAATATACCCTTTTACGGTGTTGTTTTCAAATATTTACAAATATGCCCCTTTTACGTGGTTGTTTTCTCATATCGAATAATATATACCTTTTACAGGGTTGTTTTCTTATACTCGTAAATGTACTCCTCTCACGGGATTAGTTTCTCATGCTCATAAATATACCCCTTTTATGCTGATGTTTTCTCATACTCACAAATATCCCCCTATTATGGGGTTGTTTTCTCATACTTAAAATGATAGCCCTCTTACGGGGTAATTTTCTCATATTCTTAACTTTTATGGGGTTGTTTCGTCATTCTCATAAATATACCCCTATTACAGAGTTGTTTTCTCATATAAAATAATATACACATTTCTCAGGGTTGTTTTCTCATACAAACAAATATACCTCTTTTATAGAGTTGTTTTCTTAAACATATAAATATCCCCTTTGTACAGGGTTGTTTTCTCATATTAAAAAATATACCTCTTATTATGGAGTTATTTTCATATATTTACAAATATCCTTCTTGCGGGGTTGTTTTCTCATGTTAACAAACATACCCCTCTTACGAAGTTATTTTTTTATATTCACAAATATACCCTTATTATGGGGTTGTTTTCTCATACTCATAAATATACCCCTTTTACGAGGTTATTTTCTCATACTCATTAATATATCTCTTGTATGGGATTATCTTCTAATACTTATAACTATACCCCTCTTCCGAGGCTATTTTCTGATATTCATAAATATAACTATTTTACGGGGTTGCTTTTTCATACTCACAAATATAACCCTCCTACAGTGTTTTTTTCTCATATTCATAAATATAGCTTTTTTACGGGGTTGTTTCTTACTCACAAATGTACCCCTTATAGGGGGTTATTTTCTAATATCTACAAATATACCCTTCTTACGGGTTACTTTCTCATATTAAAAATATATCCCTTTTAGAGGCTTGCTTGCTCATACTCACAAATACACCATTCTTATGGGGTTGTTTTCTCATATTCATATACATACCTCCTTTATGAGATTGTCCTCTCATACTCATAAATATACCCTTCTTATGAGGTTATTTTCTAATATTTATAAATTTACCTCTCTTACGGAGTTACTATCTCATATTAATAAATATACTCCTTTTACGAGATTTTGCTCTCATACTCATAAATATACCCACTTATGGGTGTAATACCAGTAATTTCTTTTATTTTAATTTTATTAATTATCACGGACAATTTGGTAAATTAATATTTTTCATGAATAATGAGTACCATTTAATTTAACATTTCTAAATAATTAAATTATATTGATTTGTCAATTTAAATAATTAAGTTACAATTTAATTAAGTTGAATTATTTGGACTAATTATCTTATAAGTGTGTGTATATGTAGATTGGGTCGTGACCACAGGGTTATATTCTTGTATTCATAAATATACCCGATTTATAGGAATGCTTTCTCATACTAAAAAATTTACCCCTCGTACAAGGTTGTTTTCATATATTCATAAATATACCCTTTATACGGTGTTGGTTTCTCATATACACAAATATGCCCCTCTTACGGGGTTGTTTTCTAATATTTACAGATATACCCCTCTTACGGGGTTGTTTTCTGATAGTCATAAGTATATCTTTTTTATGGGATTGTTTTCTCATACTCAAAATACACCTTCTAATGGAGTGGTTTTCTCATATTCATAAATATCCCCTTTTACAGGATTGTATTCTCATACTCACACATATATCGCTTGTTCGGGTTTATTTTCTAGTATTTACAACTATACCCCCCTTATACGAGGTTGTTTTATGATATTAGCAAATATACCCCTTTATACGGGGCTAATTTCTCATATTCATAAATATACCCCTTTTACGGGGTTGATTTCTCATACTCACAATTATATCCCTCGTACGGGGTTGTTTTCTCATATTCATAAATATATTCCTTTTACAAGGATGTTTTCTCATACTAGGAAATATACCCCTCTTACAAGGTGGTTTTCTCATATTTATATATATATATCTCATTTATAGGGTTGCTTTTTCATACTCATAAATAAAACCTTTGTACGGTATGAGTTTCTCATATTCATAAAGATACCCTTTTTTCAGGGTTGTTATGTCATATTCACAAATATACCCCTCGTACGAGGTTGTTTTCTTATATTAAAAAATATACATCTTTTACGAGGTTGTTTTCTTACATTAAAAAATATACACCTTTCACGGGATTATTTTCTCATACGAAAAATGTAACCCTCTAACATGGTTGTTTTCTCATACTCATAAATATACCTCTTTTAGGCATCTATTTTCTCATACCTACAAATATACCATTATTATGCAGTTATTTTCTAATATTTACAAATGTACCCTTCTTACCGGGTTGTTTTCTCATATTAACAAATATACCTCTCTTACGGGGTTTGTTTTCTGATACTCACAAATATACCCTTCTTATGGGGTTGTTTTCTCATACTCATAAATATACCCCTTTTACGAGGCTGTTTTCTCACACTCACAAATATACCTCTCGTATGGGGCTGTCTTCTATTACTTAAAACTATTTCCCTATTACGGGGTTGTTTTCTCATATTAATAAATATACCTCTTTTACGGGATTGTTTTTCATACTAAAAAATATACCCCTTTTACGGGGTTGTTTTCTCATATTCATAAATATACCCCTTTTATGGGGTTGCTTTCTCATACTAAGAAATATACCCCTTGTATGTGGTCGTTTTATCATATTCATAAACAATACCCTTTCTACCGGCTTGGTTTTCTATATTCACAAATATACCCCTCTTGCGGGATTGTTTTCTCATACTCACAAATATACCCTTTTTACAATGTTGTTTTCCATTCTCACAAATACACCCCTCGTAGGGGTTTGTTTTCTAATATTTACAATTATACTCCTCTTAGGGGGTTATTTTCTCATATTAACAAATATACCCCTGTTACGGAATTATTTTCTCATACTCATAAATATACTTGTTTTACGGGGATATTTTCAAATATTCATAACTATACACCTCCTATAGGATTATTTTCTCATATTAACAAATATACCCCTTTTACGAAATTGTTTTCTCATACTCAAGAATATACTCCTCTTACAGAGTTATTTTATCATATTCATAAATATACCCCTTTTACGGGGATCCTTTCTCATACTCACAATTATACCCCTCATAAGGGTTGTGTTCTCATACTCATAAATATACCCATTTTACTTGGTTGTTTTCTCATATTGACAAATACATCCATTTGACGCGATTGTTTCGCATACTTATAAATATACCACATTTTATGAGGTTGTTTTCTCATAGTCACAAATATACCATGTTACGGGTTTGTTTTATAATATCTACAAATATACCCCTCTTATAAGGTTGTTTTCTCATATAAATAAATATACCCCTTCTACGGGGTTGCTTTCTCATACTCATAACTATACCCCTATTTACGAGGTTATTTTCTCATACTCATAAATATACCCCTGTTATGAGTTTGTTTTCTAATATTTACAAATATACCCCTCTTAAGGGGTTGTTTTCTCATATTAATAAATATTCCCCTTTTCTGGAATTATTTTCTCAAACTTAAGAATATACCCCTCTTATGGGATTGTTTCTCATATTCATATATATATACCCAATTTACGGGGTTTGTTTTCTCATACTCACATATATACCCCTCGTACGTGGTTGGTTTCTTATATTCACAATTATACTTTTATTATGGGGTTGTTATCTCATACTCACAAATATACCCATCGTATGGAGTTGTTTTCTCATATTGATTACTATACCCTTTTTACAGTTTGGTTTCTCATACTCACAAATATCCCCCTTATACAGGGTTGTTTTCTCATATTCATAAATATACTCCTGTTACGAGGTTGCTTTCTGAAACTCACAAGTATACCCCTTGTATGGGGTTGTTTTCTCACATTCATAAAACATACCTTTCTATGGAGTTGGTTTCTCATATTCATAAATATACCCCTCTTACGGGGTTGCTTTCTATTATATACAAATATACCCTCTTACAAGGTTATTTCTCATACTCAAATATACCCTCTTATGGGGTTGTTTTCTCATATTAAAAAATATACCCCTTTTATGAGGTTGTTTTCTAATACTCACAAGTATACCCCTATTACAGAGTTGTTTTATCATATTAAAAATTATATACCTTTTACAGGTTTGTTTTCTCATACTAACAAATGTACCCCTCTCACAGGGTTGTTTTCTCATGCTCATATATATACCCTTTTTACGGGATTGCTTTCTCATACTCAAAGATATACCAATCTTACGGGGTTGTTTTCTCATATTCATAAATATATACACTTTGTATAAGATTGGTTTCTAATATTTATAAATATACCCTTCTTACGGGTTATTTTCTTATATTAAGAAATATACACCTTTTACGGGGATGTTGTCTCACACTCATAAATGTAACCTTCTCACGGGGTTATTTTCTCACTCATATATATAACCCTTTTTACAGGGTCGTTCTTATACCCAAAAACTATACCTCCCTTACAGGGTTGTTTTCTTATATTCATAAATATAACATTTTTACTGGATTAACTTCTCATACTAAAAAATATACGCCTCGTACGGGCTTGTTTTCTCATATTCATAAAAATATCCTTTTTATGGAGTCGTTATCTCATACTCACAAATATACCCCTCTTGCGTGTTATTTTCTAATATTTAGAAATATACCCCTCTTACGGGCTTGTTTTCTCATACTCGTATATATACCCATTTTACAAGGTTGTTTTCTCAAACTCATACATATACCTCTTTTATGGGGTTGTTTTCTCGTACACACAAATATATCCCTCTTACGGGTTTACTTTCTAATATTTACAAATATGACCCTCTTACTTGGTTGTTTTCTCATATTGAAAAATATACAACTTTTACAGGGTTGTTTTCTCATACTCACAATTATACCCCTCTCACGGGGTTGTATTCTTATACTCATATATATACCCCTCTCATGGGGATGTTTTCTCTTACTCATAGATATACTCCTTTTGCGAAGTTATATTCTAATATTTACAAAGATACCCTTCCTAGGTGGTTGTTTTGTAATATTTACAAATATTTCCCTCTTATGGGGTTGTTTTCACATACTAAAAAATACACCCCCTTTACGGGGTTGTTTTTTAATACTCACAAATATAGCCCTATTATGGGGTTGTTTTCTCACATTAAAATATATACACCTTTTATAGGATTGTTTTCGCATACTCACAAATTCACCTCTCATAGGGTTATTTTCTCATACTCATATATATACCTTTTACGGGTTTGTTTCTCTTACTCAAAAAATATGCCCCTTTTATGGGGTTGTCTTCTCTTATTAAAAGATATATCATTTTTACGAGGTTGTATTCTAATAGTCACAAATACACCTCTGTTAAGGGGATATTTTCTCCTATTGAGAAATATGCACCTTTTACATGGGGTTGTTTTCTCATATTAAAAAATATACACCTTTTATATGGGGTTGTTTTCTCATACTCATAAATGTAACCCTCTCACAGGGTTGTTTTCTCATACTCATGAATATACCCCTTTTAGGCATTTATTTTCTCATACTTATAAATATACCCTTATTACGGAGTTATTTTTAAATATTTACAAATATACCCTTCTTACGAGGTTTTTTTCTCATATTAACAAATATAAATCTCTTATGGGGTTGTTTTCTGATACTCACAAATATACCCCTCTTACGGGGTTGTTTTGTCATACTAATAAATATATCTCTTTTATGAGGTTGTTTTTTCACTCACAAATATTCCTTTCGTACGGCGTTGCCTTCTAATATTTAAAACTATCCCCCTGTTACAAGGTTGTTTTGTCATATTAATAAATATACCACTTTTAGAGGGTTGTCTTCCCCTACTCATAAATATACCCCTCTTACGTGGTTGTTTTCTGATATTCATAAATATACTCCTTTTATAGGGTTGCTTTCTCATACTCACAATTATAACCCTCGTACGAGGTTGTTTTTCCATATTCATAAATATGTCGTTTTTACAGATTTCTTTTCTCATACTCACAAATATACCCTTTTTACAGGGTTATTTTCTAATATTTATAAATATACCCCTCTTATGGGGTTGTTTTCTCATACTCATATATTTACCCATTTCACAGAGTTGTTTTCTCACACTCGGAAATACATCCCTCTCATATTTATAAATATACTACTTTTATGATATTTTATTCTCATACTCACAAATATACCCCTCGTACGGGATTGTTTTCTCATATTCATAAATATACTCCTTTTACAGGGTTGTTTTCTCATACTCATAAATATAATCCTTGCACGGGGTTATTCTCTTATATTCATAAATATACCCTTCGTACGAGATTATTTTCTCATACTCACAAATATAATCCTCTTATAGGGTTGTTTTCCAATATTTATAAATATACCCCTTTTACAGGATTGTTTTCTCATATTAAAAATATACACCTTTCACGGGGTTGTTTTCTCATATTTATAAATGTGCCCCTTTTCCGGGATTGCGTTCTTAGACTCATAAATGGGCCCCTCGTACGAGATTATTTTCTTATATTGATTAATGTATCCTTTTTACGGGGTGCTTTTCTCATACTCACAAATATTCCCCTCTTGCGGGTTGTTTTCTAACATTTAAAAATATACCCCTCTCATGGGGTTGGTTTTCCATATTCGTATATATACCCCTTTTGTGGGGTTTTCTCAAACTCATATATATAGCCCTTTTACAGGGTATTTTTTCGTACTCACAAATATACCCCTCTTACGGGATTTCTTTCTAATATTCACAAATATACCCTCTTACGGAGTTGTTTTCTCATATTAAAATGTATACACCTTTTACTATGTTATTTTCTCATACTCACAAATATACTCCTCCCATGGGGTTGTATTCTCATACTTATATATATACCCCTCTCACGGGGTTATTTTCTCATACTCATAGATATACCCATTTTACGGAGTCATTTTATCATACTAAAAGATATACCCATCCTACAAGGTTGTTTTCTAATATTTACAAATATACCCTCTTATGGGGTTGTTTTCTCATATTAAAAAATATGCCCTTTTTATGGGGTTGTTTTCTAATACTCACAAATATACACTATTATCGGGTTGTTTTCTCACATTAAAACATATAGATCTTTTACGAGATTGTTTTCTCATACTCATAAATGTACCCCTCTCATGGGGTTGTTTTATATATATATTACGAAGTTGTTTTCTCATATTAAAATATATACCCCTTTTACGGAATTGTGTTCTAATACTCACAAATATACCCCTATTAAGAGGATGTTTTCTAATATTAATAAATATACACATTTTCCAAAGTAGCTTTCTCACACTTATAATGTGCTCATCTGACGAGGTTGTTTTCTCATATTCATATATATACCACTTTTACTAGGTTTTGTTTCTCATACTAAAAACTATACGACTCTTACGGGATTGTTTTCTCATATTCATAAATATATCCTTTTTACTAGATTGCTTTCTCATACTCACAAATATACCTCTTGTGCGGTGATGTTTTCTTATATTCATGAATAGACCATTTCTACGGGGTTGTTTTCTCCTACTAAAATAATATATCTATTTCACGGGCTTGTTTTCTTATATTCATAAATATAACTCTTTTGCAGGATTGTTTTCTCATACTCATAAATATACCCCTTGTACGGGGTTATTTTCTCATATTCATAAATATACCCTTGTTACAAGTTGTTTTCTCATACTCACAAATATACCCCTCTTACGGGGTTGTTTTCTGATATGAAAACATATGCTCCTTTTGTGGGATTGTCTTCTCATACTAAAAATATAATCCTTTTCCCAGGTTGTTTTGTCATACTTACAAATATACCTTTGTTACGGGGTTATTTTCTAATATTTAAAAATATACCCCTCATACGGGGATATTTTCTCATATTAAGGAATGTACCCTTTTACGGGGTTGTTATCTCACACTCACAAATCTGCCTCACTTACGAGGTTATTTTTCATACTCATATATATACCCCTTTTACGAGGTGGTTTTCTCATAGTTACAACTATACGTCTATTATAGGGTTGTTTTCTAACATTTATAAATAGACCCCTCTTAGGGGGCTGTGTTTTAATATTTATAAACAAACCCCTCTTACGGGGTTGCTTTCTCAATTTAAAGATATACACCTTTTACGGGGTTGTTCTCTTATACTAATAAATGTACTCTTCTAACATGGTTGTTTTTCTCATACTCATAAATATACCCCTTATACGAGGTTGTTTTCTCATACTCACAAATATACTCCTCTTACGGGGTTATTTTCTAAGTTACAAATATACCCTTCTTATAGGGTTCTTTTCTCATTTTAAGAAATATACCCTGTTTACAGGGTGTTTTCTCATACTAAAACATATACCCTCTTATGGGGTTGGTTACTTATATTCATAAATATACCCCTTTTACCGGGTTGCTTTCTCGTACTGACAAATATACCCCTTGTACGGGGTTGCTTTCTCATATTTATAAATATCCTTTTTTTACAGGGGTGTTTCTCATACTAAGAAATATAACCCTCTTACGGGATTGTTTTCTCCTATTCATAAATATGCCCATATTACGAGGTTGTTTTCTTATATTCATAAAGATATCCATTTTATAGGATTACTTTCTCATACTTATACATATACCCCTTTTACGAGGTCTTTTTATCATTTTCTAATAATTACAAAAACCCCTCTTAGGGGGTTGTTCTCTCATATTAAAAAATATACCCCTTTTAAGAGGTTATTTTGTAATACTCATAAAAATACCCCCATTACGGGTTTGGTTTCTCATATTTACAAATAAACTCCTCTTACTAGGTTGTTTTGTCATATTAAAAATATATCCCTTTTTATGGTGCTATGCTCTTATACTCATGATTATACACCTCGTACGAGGTTATTTTCTCATATTCATAAATATACCCTTTTTACGGGGTTATTTTCCCACGCTCACAAATATACCCCTCTTACGAGGTTGTTTTCTCACATTTACAAATAAACCCCTTTTATTGAGTTGTTTTCTCATATTAAAAAATATACCCCTTTTACGGGGTTGTTTCTCATACTTACAATTATACCTCTCATACGGGGTTATTTTCTCATATTCAGAAATATACCCTTTTTACGGGGTTATTTTCCCACACTCGCAAACATACCCCTTGTACAGGGTTATTTTCTAATATCTACAAATATATCGTACTTACGGGGTTGTCTTCTCATATTAAAATATATACTCTTTTAATGGGATTGTTGCCTCATACTCTCAAATATATCCCTCTTAAGAGGTTATTCTCTCATACTCATAAATATACTCCTTTTATGAGGTTGTTTTCTCATACTTACAAATATACCTCTCTTACGGATTGTTTTCTCATAATACTCACAAATACACCCATCTTACGGGGTTGTTTTCTAATATTTACAAATATAACGCTCTTACGGGGTTGTTTTCTAATATTAAAAAATATACCCCTTTTATGGGATTGTCTTCCCGTACTAAAAAATATACCCCTTTTCTCAGGTTGTTTTGTCATAGTCATAAATATACCCTTATTACAGAGTTGTTTTCTCATATTTACAAATGTACCCCTCCTACGGGGATGTTTTCTCATATTAAGGAATATACTCTTTGACAGAGTTGTTTTCTTATACTCACAAATCTGCCCTACTTACGAGGTTGTCTTCCATACCCATATATATACTCCTTTTACGAGGTTATTTTTCCATACTCATAAATATAGCCCTATTACGGGGCTGTTTTGTAATACTTACAAATACACCCCTCTTACGAGGCTGTTTTCTAATATTTACAAATATACCACTCTTACGTGGTAGTTTTCTCATTTTAAAAAATATACATCTTTTATGAGGTTGTTTTTTCATACTCATAAATGTTCCCCTCTAACAGGGTTGTTTTTGTCATACTCATAAGTATATCTTACGGGTTTGTTTTCTAATATACACCTCTCTTATGGGGTTGTTTTCTCATATTAAAAAAATACATGTTTTACGGAGGTGTTTTTCATACTAAAAAATATAACCCTCTTATAAGGTTATGTTCTCATATTCGTAAATATGCCCCTGTTACGGGGTTGTTTTCTCATATTCATAAAGATATCCCTGTTATGGGATTATTTTCTAATACTCATAAATATACCACTTTTATGGCGTTATTTTCTAATATTTATAAAAAAGACCCCTCTTATGGGGTTGTATTTTCATATTAAAAAATATACCCCTTTTACGAGGTTGTTTTGTCATACTCACAAATATATCCCTCTTACGGGGTTGTTTTCTCATACTCACAACTATACCCTTATTAAAGGGTTGTTTTTAAATATTAAATTTACACTTGTTACGAGGTTATTTTCTTACTCAAATACCAGTGTTACTGGATTATTTTCTCATATTTACAAATATACCCCTCTTACAGGTGTTTTCCTATATTAAAAAATTGACCCCTTTTACAAGGTTGTTTTCTCATACTCATAAATATACCCCTCTTATGAGATTGCTTTGTAATAGTTACGTATATACTCCACTTATGCGATTGTTTTCTCATACTCATATATATACTACTTTTACGATGTTATTTTGTCATACTAATAAATATACCCCTATTACGGGATTGTTTTTTTATATTTAGAAATATAACCCTCTTATGGAGCTGTTTTCTCATATTCATAAACAAACCACTTTTATAGGGTTGTTTTCTCATACCCACAAATATGCCCCTCTTACTAGGTTTGTTTTACATATTCATAAACGTACGCTATTCATGGGATTGTTATCTCATACTAATAAATATACCCCTCTTATGGGGTTATTTTATAATATTTACAAGTATACCCCTCTTACGAAGTTGTTTCCCATATTGTTTTCTCATAACCACAAATATACCCCTCTTATGGGGTTGTATTCTCATACTGATAAATATATTCCTTTTACAAGGTTTTCTCATAATCACAAATATACCCCTCTTACAGGGTTATTTTCTCATATTTACAAATAAACCGCTCTTATGGGGTTGTTTTCTCATACCCTCAAATACATCCCTCATACGGGGTTATTTTCTCATACTCGCAAATATACCCCTTTTATTAGGTTGTTTTCACATTCCCACAAATATACACCTTTTATGTCGTTATTTTCTCATATAAAATAATATACTCATTTTACGGTGTTGTGTTCTCATACTCACATATATACCCCTCTTACGGGGTCATTTTCTTTAATTTACAAATATATCCCCTTTATGAGGTTGCTTTCTTATAATCACAAATAGACCCCTCTCACGGAGTTATTTTCTAATATTTATAAATATATCCATCCTATGAAGTTGTTTTCTAATATTAAAAAATATACCCCTCTTACGGAGTTGTTTACTCATATTCATAAATATACCAATTTTACGGGGTTGTTTTCTCATACTCATAAATATACTCATCGTATGGGGTTATTTTCTTATATTCATAAATATAACCTTTTCACGGGGTTATTTTATCATACTACTAATATTATAGGGTTTTTTTCTCATATTCATAAATATACGCCTTTTACGGGGTTGCTTTATCATACTCACAGATATACCCCTCGTACAAGGTTGTTTTCTCATATTTATAAATGTACCCTTTTTACATCGTTTTCTTCTCATACTCACAAATATACCCGTCTTACGGGGTTAATTTGTAATATTTAAAAAATATACCGCTGTTATAGGATTGTTTTCTCATATTAAAAATTATACCTATTTTACAGCATTATTTTCTCATACTCATAACTATACCCCTTTTATGAGGTTGTTTTCTCACATTCACAAACATACCCTGTTACGGGGTTGTTCTCTCACACTCACAAATATAGTCATTTTACGAGACTATTTTCTCATACTCATAAATACACCCTACTTATAAGGTTGTGTTCTCATATTCATAAATTTATCCCTTTTACGGGGTTGTTTTCTGATACTCACAAATATACCCCTCTTACGGGGTTGTTTTCTAATATTTGCAAATATACCACTTTTATTGGGATGTTTTATAATATTTACGAATATATACTCTTACAGGGTTCTCTTCTTATATTAAAAAATGTACCCTTTCTACGGGGTTGCTTTGTCATACTCATAAATATACCTCTCTTGCGGGGCGGTTTTCTCATATTAAAAGATATACCACTTTTACAAGGTTGTTTTCTCATACTCATAATTAAATCACTTTTACGAGGTTTTCTTCTCACACTCATAAACATACTCCTCTTACAGGGTTATTTTCTAATATTCATAAATATACCCGTTTTACGGTGTTGCTTTCTCATACTCATAAATATACCCCTCGTATGAGATTGTTTTCTCATATTTATAAATATATACTTTTATGTGGTTGCTTTCTCATACTCAGAAATATACCCATCGTATGGGATTGTTTTCTCATATTCGTTAGTATACCACTTTCACTGGGTTTCTTTCTCATAGTCACAAATATACCCCTCGGACGGGTTTGTTTTCTTAGATTCCTAAATTTCCCTTTTTACGGGGTTGCTTTCTCGTACTCACAAATATATCCCTCGTACGAGATAGTTTTCTCATATTCATAAATATACCCCTTTCTACCTGGTTGCTTTCTCATACTCATAAATATACACCTCGTACGTGATTTTGTCTTACATTCATAAATATACCACTTTTACAGGGTTCCTTTCTCATAGTCACAAATATACCCCTCGTACGGGGTTATTTTCTCAAATTCATAAATATACCCCCTTTATGGGGTTGCTTTCTCATACTCACAAACACAACCTTTGCACGGGGTTGTTTTCTCAATTGAAAAATATACCTTTTTTATGTAATTTTTTTCTCATACTCATAAATATACCCCTCTTATCGGGTTATTTTTTAATATTTACTAATATATCCCTCTTATAGGATTGTTCTCATATTAACAAATATACCCCTTTTACGAGGTAGTTTTCTCATGCTTAAAATTATTTATGGGGTCGTTTTTTACCTTTTACAAATATACTCGTGTTACGGGGTTGTTATCTCATATTAAGAAAATATACCCCCTTTACTGAAGTGTTTTCTTGTACTAAAAGATATACCACTCTTATGGGTTTATTTTCTCATGTTCATAAATGTACCTCTTTTACGGGGTTGCTTTCCCATGCTCACAAATATATCCCTCGTACAAGGTTGTTTTCTCATATTCTTAGATTTTTCGCTTCTATGAGGTTGTTGTCTTATACTCACAAATTAACCGTCGTACAAGTTAGTTTTCTACCATTTATAAATATACCCTTTTTACCAGGTCATTTTCTCATGCTCAGAAAAATACCCCATTACAGGGTTGTTTTCTAATTTTCATAAATATACCTCCCTTACGGAGTTGTTTTTTGATATTAATAGTTATACCCCTTTTACGGTGCTGTTTTCTCATACTCACAAATATACCCCTCTTACGGTCTTGTTTTCTCATTTTTATAAATTACCCCTTTTACAAGGTTGTGTCCTTTCTCGAGGTAATTTTTATAAATTACCCCTTTTACAGGGTTGTTTTCTCATACTCACAAATGTACCGCACTTACGATGTTGTTTCTTACATTGACAAATATACCCCTTTTACAAGGTTGTTTTCTCATACTCGTAAATATACCCCCTTATAGGGTTATTTTCTAATATTTACAAATGTACCCCTCTTATGGGGTTGTTTTTGCATATTAACAAAGATACCCCTTTTACAAGGTTGTTTTCTCACCTCATAGATACAACCCTCTTATGGGGTTGTTTTCTCATATTCATAAATATACCACATTTGTGGGGTTGCTTTCTCAAACTCATAAATATATACCCTTTTTACGGGATTGGTTTCTCATACTCACAAATATAACCCTCTTACGGGTTTATTTTTCTAATATTTATAAATATACCCCTCTTACGCGGTTGTTTTTTCATATTAAAACCTATACACCTTTTATGGGGTTGTTTTCTCATACTCACAAATGTACCCCTCTGACTAGCTTGCTTTCTCATACTAATAAGTATACCCCTTTTACGCGGCTGTTTACTCATACTCACAAATATCCCCCTATTGCGGGGTTATTTCCTAATATTTACAAATACACCCTTCTTACGAGGTTGATTTCTCATATTAACAAATATACCCCTTTTACGGGGTTGTTTTCTCATACAAAAAATATACCCTTCTTATAGGGTTGTTATCTCATATTCATAAATATACCCCATTCACGAGGTTGCTTTCCTATACTCACAAATACACCTCTTGTACGGGGTTGTTTTCTTATATTTATAAATATACCCTTTTCATGATGTTGTTATCTTCATACTCACAAATATAACCCTCCTACGGAGCTGTTTTCTCGTATTAATAAATATACCACTCTTACTAGGTTGTTTTCTCATATTACCCTTTTACTAAAATGCTTTCTCACACTTACAAATATACCCCTTGTACGGGATTATTTTCTGATATTCATAAATATTCCCTTTTTACGGGGTTATTTTCTCATATCCACAAATTTACCTCCCTTTCGGGGTTGATTTCTAATATTTACAAATAACCCCCTCTTATAGGGTTGTTTTCTCATATTAAAAAATATACAGCTTTTACGAGGTTGTTTTCTCAAACTCACAAATGCACCCCTCACGGCATTGTTTTCTCATACTCATTAATATACCCCTGTTATGAGGTTGTTTACTCAAACTCATAGACATACCCCCTTTTACGATGTTATTTTCTCATACTTAAAAGTCTACCCCTCTTACGGGGTTGTTTTCTGATATTCATAACTATACAACTTTTGTCGGGTTACTTTCTCATACTCGTAAGTTGATAACTTATTATGTAGCTACAATCTAAGGCAGTGAACCTATCGATGCAGACTAGCACAAACAGTGAGTATCAAGGTTGTATTCTCGGGAAAGGGTGATCCTAGACCTACTGTAGCATCTTATGTTATCTAACCTAAACAAATCAATGAAGTGTTATGCTATGATTAAATATGAATAAACACTTAATTTAATGTCAAATAATCTGAAAGGATTTAGGAAAACTCTTAAAGGAAAAAGCAAACCCTAAGGGACCTAAATTAATTAGATTTTAGTGAAGATAGAGATTAAATTGATTATCAATTGCAATTACCCATGGACGAAGTCTTAATTGAATTCGGTCCACCTCTCGAGATAACCGAATTCCTAAACCTAATAACCTAAAGTTGGAATCTCTTCCTAACGATCAATTATTTTATTAGCATTAAGGTTTAACCCACCTCTATTAAGCTTTGTTAATTCTTAATCCGGCTAGTCAATTACCCTTATCTCTAAGTGATTATTAACCAGTTCTTGCTATTCAAATTTTTGATTACTAAACGAATTTCTCAATTACATAAAGCAATCTAAATACCACAATTCACAATGTCTCATGAATAAAGTGACTTCTCATTAATAATGAAAGCAAGAAGAATCAAGAATTGACAATCAAAATCTCATAACATTAAAGTCAATCCAACAATATAGGAACCCCAATTGGGTTTGACAATTTAGCTACTCATACTAATAAGCATCACAAAATAAAGAATAGATTCAGAAAAGTAAATTAAAGGCATGTACACCCTTCTTCTTCAAGTTGGATGAGAAACCCTAAATCTGCAATTCATAATAGCAAACCTTAATTTGCCTCTTGAATGCTCCCAAATCTTGTCTTGATCTTCAATTCGATGTTAAAACAAGTGTAATCCTTCCTTCAATTGATGAAATGATCTTCCAAGGTCGAGAATTAAGGTTTGGAAACAAATGGTTTAAGCTTGTATAATAAAAATCAAGTCAGAAAATCGAACCCTAATTCAGCAAATCGTTTTTGCCTATATAGTCCCTTCAGCACAGCCGTGGTCAAGCCTATGCTGATCAACACAAGCGGAGTCCAAGCTGTGCTGGATCTGTGCATTTAGCATTTGTTAACCTATTCCAGGCTATGCCCTAGCCGGTGCTGAGCCACCACGGGCTGTGATGGAGGCCGTGGTGGCTACAGAAACTATGCCAAAATGGCACTTTTAGAGGGCAGCTACTTGACAATTCAGCACGGCCGGAGTCCAGGCCGTGCTCAACCTCGGAATGCTAGTCCTTGCTCAATTGATGGATTTTGGTCTGTAATTGCACGTATTTCCCTCGATTAATGATAATGTCCTTCGATAATGACCTGAAACGTGAAAGGAACCAGAAGACAGGTGATTCTAGCATAATACAATTGGGCAAGTAAATATGTATAATATGATGCCTATCAAATCACCCCACACTTAAGCTTTTGCTTGTCCTCAAGCAATCAATAACTCAATACATGCACAAGCAACAATCACCCCTTAGAATCCATGCTAAAGTTCACAACTCAACCTTATTCAACATATAAAGAATGAAACTCAAGTAACTAACAAGTTATACACCTTTAAGAAAGAACTATAATAATATCATCTCAAAACACAACTTACATAACAAATCAGCATTAAAGACTAAGAACCATTGCCTCACAGGAATCTCTCAAATCACTCACAGTGTTTACAGGTAAATAAGAAAATTCCCTCAATGCGGCTGCACAAAACCTGTTTACCATAAGCTTGCTCATAAATCTCATCTTCGCTACCACGAATAATTGAATACCAAAATCAAAGGGTCTTTTCAAGGGTTGTAATGAGGCTGAGGTAAAGGTACGAATATTTGGATAGAAGTGTAAAATATACTGAAAAATTATGCACTTAATTGAACTGAATGCTTCAAGAACTGAGTGCTAAACAATAAAAGTATTCACTAAGCCTTATTTGAAGTAAAGGATGCTCACATGTAACACCCCCGTCACATGCTAACCAATAAACATTAGCCAGGAAGCATACAAGCGTCGTAGAATATATACTACAGGTAGATAGGTCAATATGTAGGTTGTTAAGAATCCAGACACAAGGTTATTAACATATAAACATATGATTATACTTAAACATCATTTAACAAGTATTACAAACATCTTCTTATGCCTTATAAGGCATACTTCCATATATATCACATAATCGCATACAAAAATGCATCGGGAGGAGACTTCACAAAACCGGCCCAACTTGACAGAATCGCTAAAAGCTAGACTTCGCATACAACCAACGGATGCACTACTATTTACAAACCTGAAAAGAAAAATTTTGGAGAGGGGTGAGCCTCCATTTCGGTAAATAAATAATCAACATAATCTATATCACATACACTTAATACAATTTCCACCCAATCACATAACTTTCCATGATATTCATAGTTTAGGTATAAAGTCATACCATTCTACTCAATTCATTACAACCATCATAGAAGAAATACAATTCAACAATTATGGTTAGTTCTCACGGCTTGTGGATCCCCTTTAATGTGCTGCTCCGCCTCATCCTCACATATCACACACGTGGTACTCGCCTCATCTCACATTATACACTTTTATAGCCTCTCTAGGCTTTAGCCTCCCAAGGCTTTATATATATATCTTTTTTTTCATAGGGGAATCCACCATTCACATGCACATATGCACTTAACATCACAATTCAATCATTTCACTTATATCATATTTCAGCAATAACAATTGTTCCACTCAACACCAATCATTTCCATCTCAGTCATTCAAACATAAACAATATTAAGCAAACGCAACCATTTGCGGAACATTTGATTAAATATATGAACATAGCAAATATTAACTATTTACTTACTCAAAATATACTTATTCCTTTAGCATATAAGAACCTCCTTTCTCCACAACTTCCTTTCCAGGGCCTTTGAGTACCCTGTCAACACATTCATCAATTCACATTTCATGCATATTACAAATATTCATGTAAATCGCGAGTTCTAATGCATTACAAGATCATCCCTCTCTAATTCATAGGTCTAACTCTTCCTCTAAGACTCTCAATTACTGTTTTAATATCCTATAAACATTTCCCATCTAGTTAAATACCAATTTAACTCAAATTAACATCAATAAATTGCATAAAACTAATCTCCAACATTTCTGTTTTCTAGACAGAATTTAGTACCAAGGTATATTTATTGCTGGGCAAAATTGGCTTAATACAAAAATATCATATTAAATAGACATATCCATTTATGCGTCTAGTTTCATCTCCAAGAAGAATTACTCAATTCCGACTTCTATAGATTTAATTATTTTCAAATTACTGAGCAAGGGTCATACAGCTAGTTGTATCCGAGCAGCAATCTGTTTGCTCAATTTAAGCAACCAAAACGGCAAAAATAGCAAAATCACAAAACTACAAAGTTATAGAGGACTCTTTAAACTTTCCATAGACACCAATTAAGCTTAATTTGGACTTATATAACCCATTTTATACCTAAAATACAGAACATCAAGGTTGCTGGAATTTTGACAGTTTTCTATCTTAACATACTTAAACTTAAATCAAGCTTAATCTTTATGCAATCATTCAATACTCTACTAATTCATGATAATCAGACCTTTAATTAATAAATGAGAGCATCAAATGAAGTTTTTCCAATTTGTAATCAAGAACCCTAATGACAAATTAATAACACTCAAGTAACAACTTACCAATTTCAGCTTTTGGGTTGCTAATATGCTTAAATCCTTTAGCTTTAGCTTGGCTCCTTCAATAGTTGGCAAAATCCTATCTTAATCTTAAGTTTTTCTAGGTATTCCACTCCTCTCTCTTATTCCAAATTTTGTGTTTTTGGCCAAGTACGAATTTTAGAGAAATGAAGAGGTAAAATGAGCTTACTCATGGTTCCAATTTCCAATATTCCTCTCTTAATGCCACCACCTACTAAACTATTTTTATCACCCTAAATTAATTCTTACTAACCATATATAGGTACTAACTTTTAATTGTATCTTTTAAGTCCAATCTATTTACCCAACCTTCAACTATTGGTTCAATTAAGTCTTAAGGCTTAATACATATAACCCAAGTACTTAATCAACTTATCTAAATTAATAATCTAATATCATGCTTCTTATTCTCTACTTATAATTAATATATATATGTTCTCATAAAATAAAAATATCATTGATATAGCATCATATGCCCAATGATTAAATGTAAATGCACATAACATGGATGATGAGAAAATGCAGGCGTTACAACTCTCCCTTCCTTAAGAAATTTCGTCCCCGAAATTTTAACAACTCACCAACATTACAATGGAATAGATGCGGATACTTCTGTCTCATATGCTCTTCTACTTCCCAAGTTGCTTCTCTTGGTGAATGATGACTCCACTTAATTTTGACCATAGGAATGTCTTTATTTCTCAATTTCTTAACCCTTCGATCAAGAATTTCTATCGGTTCTTCCACATATGTCAACTTTTCTGTGATTTCTATCTCTGGCTCTGGAATGATATGACTAGGATCTGATCTATATCGCCTCAACATAGAAACGTGAAAAACATCATGAATAGAAGACAACTCTGTAGGTAATGCTAACCTATAAGCCAATGGTCCAACTCTTTCAATAATTTTATAAGGTCCTACATACCTCGGACTCAATTTCCCTTGTTTACCAAACCTTAATATTCCTTTCCATGGTGATACCCGCAAGAAAACTTTATCACCCACAATATATTCTATTTCCCTTCGATGCAAATCAGCATAACTCTTTTATGCATCTGTGCTACTTTCAAATTCTTTTTAACTATCTCTATTTTATCCACTGCTTTCTTGTACCAATTCTGGACCTTCAAGTCGCTCTTAAACCTTCAACATCCCAAAGACATCTTGGACTTCTACATTTCCTCCCATATAAAGCTTCATAAGGAGCCATACCGATACTAGAATGAAAACTGTTGTTATCGCAAATTCCATCCGTGGTATGTAATCATCCCGATTACCCTTGAACTCAAGTGTGCAAGCCCTCATCATATCTTCTAATGTTTGAATAGTTCTTTCCGATTGCCCATCCGTTTGAGGGATGAAAAGTCACATCTTGAAATGAAGCTTAGTACCATATGCTTTCGCAAACTCTCCCGAAGTAAACTGGGATCCCTATCCGATACAATAGATATAGGCACACCATGCAATCTAACAATCTCGAAATATACAATTCAAAGAGTTTATCAAGTGAATCTGTTTGCTTCACAGGGTAAGAAATGAGCACATTTAGTAAGTCGATCAACAATTACCCAAATAGCATCATGCTTGTTAAATGTACGGCAATCCCATAACAAAATCCATAGTAATCTTGTCCCACTTCCACACGGTGTATAGATAAAGAATGAAGTTTACCTGCGGTGCACGGTGCTCTCCTTTCACTTGTTGACATGTCAAACACTTACTCACAAATTCGCCACATCCTTCTTCATTGCTCGGCCACCAATAATAAGGCTTCAAATTTTTGTACATTTTGGTACTTCCAGGATGCATTGCATAAGGTGCATAGTGCGCTTCATGCATGATTTCCTTTCTCAAATTTCCTACATCAGGTACACATACACGATTTCTATTCAATAACACACCATCATCTTTCAACACAAATTGTGTATTCTTTCCTTCTTGTACTCTACCCTTCATCCTTTGCAAATAAGAATCTTCACACTGTGCATCTTTAATTTTATCTCCAATCAAAGGCTTTACTTGTAATGTGGCTAACAGATCATCGTCATAAACATAAAACTTCACATCCATAGCTCTAAGTGCAACTAAATATTCTACATTGTAACAAATCATACTTGAGAAATTTTCCACTGACTTCCTACTTAAAGCATCAGCAACAACATTTGCTTTTCCAAGATGATAATCAATAGTGCAATCATAATCCTTCAGAAGCTCAATCCATCTTCGTTGTCTCAGATTCAACTCTTTCTGCGTAGGGATATATTTCAAACTCTTATGATCAGTAAATATCTGAAATGTCTCCCCGTATAAATAATGTCGCCATATCTTCAATGCATGTACAATAGCTGCTAATTCAAGATCATGTGTAGGATAATTCGGCTCATGAGGTCGTAATTGTCTTGAAGCATAAGCTATAACCTTCCCATGCTGCATTAAGACACATCCAAGTCCTTGCCTAGAAGCATCGGTATATACAACATAACCTCCATTTCGGGATGGCAATGCGAGTATCGGTGTAGTAGTAAGCCTTTTCTTCAACTCTTGAAAATTTTGATCACATAACTCCGTCCTTTGGAATGGCACATTCTTCTTTAACAAAGTTTGTTAGAGGCTTAGCAATAACTGAAAAATCTTTTACAAATCTTCTATAATAGCCGGTAACCCAAGAAAACTTGAACTTGGGAAACATTTCTAGGCGGTTCCCATTCAATAATTACTTTAATCTTTGATGAATCTGGTTGCACTCCATGTTTAGAAATAATATGCCCTAAGAATGCAATTTCCTCCATCCAAAACTCGCATTTGTTGAATTTTGCGTACAACTGTTTTTCCCTCAAAATCTGTAAAACAATTCTCAAGTGTTGTTCATGCTCTTCCGAGCTTCTAGAGTAAATCAGAATATCATCAATGAACACAATAACAAAGTGATCTAAATATGGCTGGAAAGTCTTGTTCATCAGTGACATAAAAGCAGCAGGAGCATTTGTTAAACCAAATGGCATCACAATAAATTCATAGTGCCCATACCTTGTTCTAAATGCTGTCTTGGCAATAGATTTCTCTTCAACCCGGAGTTGCCAATAACCTGATCTTAAATCAATTTTAGAGAACACAGTTGCACCTTTTAACTGATCAAGCAAATCATCAATTCTCGGCAATGGATATTTATTCTTCAACGTAATCCTATTCAATTGCCTATAATCAATACATAATCGCATACTACCATCCTTTTCTTCACAAACAGGCTGGTGCTCCCCAAGGTGAAGTACTTGGCACGATGAAACCTTTATCAAGTAACTCTTCTAATTGCTTCTTTAATTCTTTCAATTCTAATGGAGCCATTCAGCATGGTGCAATGGAAATAGGTGCGATACCGGGGATGATGTCAATCTCAAAATCAACCTCTCGATTTGGTGGCAAACCATCTAAGAATATGTTAGGAAATTCTCTGACCACTGAAATGTCTAATACCCCTGGACTGACCTTAGTAGTATCTATAAAACTAATTAGATATGCTTCACATCCATTTTAATTAATCGACACGCGTCCTTCTTTGAAATCAAACAATTAGGAATTGTCTTCCTTTCACCCACCATTACTATTTTCATTTCTCCTTGTATTTCCATAGCCACTTCCTTCGTTTTACAATCAACAATAGCATGATTTCTTGACAACCAATCCATCCCCAAAATAACATCAAACTCTCTAAGACTAATAACAACCAAAGCTGCATGTAGTTTGACACTATCTACTACTACAGGACATGATCTCACTATCGTATTTACTGTGATAATACCCCCAGCAGGCATAGATACATATATATCATAACCTAATGCCTCTATATTAGCATGAACATGTGATGCAAAATCATATGATATGAATGAACATGTGGATCCAGGATCAATAAGAACATGTGCATCAGAATCATGAATAGAAAGTATACCAGTAACAATTTCAGGTGCTACAAATGCTTCATTTCTAGTAGTAGCAAATACTCTAGCTTGTGCTTGTGGTTGACCAATTTGTTCTGATGGTGTTGCTGAAATAGTTAAACCTCCTCTGCTACCCCTTCCTCTGCCTCTACCTAAACCAACAGGAATATTTTCACCAACACTATTCTGACCCACTGTATAAGATTCTCCAGCATTATTTCTTCTCATAGGACAATCTCTAGAATAATGTCCTGGCCTACTACAAGTAAAACATACTACTGGTCTAGGTCCCCAACGTTCTCCAGTATGTCTCCTGTTGCACGTAAGACAAACAGGAGCAAACCCTCTACTGGCTGAAACTTGTCCTCCCTCAAGTCTGGATGAATTGTATCCACCTCTACTATAAGGTACTATGGAGGATCTACTAGACTGACCACCAAACCCTCGTCCACGATAACTACTCCACGTGAATTAGAGCCTCTAAATGAAGAAATACTAATATGTCTTGGAGGATTACTATAAGCACCAATGATCTTCTTCTTTTTAGCTTCCATAGTATTCCTTTCAAATGATGTTTCTTGACTCTCAAAGCGACTTCAATTGAGGCATTGTAATTATGAGGTTTCAACGCCATTTTCTCACGAATGTCAAGCCTCAAACCCATCTCAAATTTCTTCCTTTTCAGTTCTTGATTGGCTATTTCTTCCGGTGCATACTTACATAATCTCACAAATTGAACTTCGTACTCCTGTGACATATCATTCACATTTCAACCGAAGAAATTCAAGCTTCTTCTGTCTCTATAAATTTCGGAGTATACTTCTCGTACAAATTCTCTCAAGAAATCATTCCAAGTCAAAGTGATTGGTCAATCTTTGCTTCTTAAAACTGTTTCCCACCAATCAAGTGCATCTTTTCTATTAAAGATCGTATATAGAAGCCTTTGTTCGGATGTGCAATTAAATCTATCCAACACCCTTTCCGTATTTCGTAACCATTCCTCGGCCTCGGTAGGATCGGGTAGTACCTTGAAAACATTAGCACCTTGTTTCCTAACTCTTTCATAATTCTTATCTATCACGGCCTTTTGTTGTTGAGTCCGAGTAGCCGGTGCTTGTTGTTGAGCTGCCCGTTGCATCGGAAAATCCATAAAACATTCCATAACATTTTGTACATTCGATTGTGCGGCATTTTCAGAATGTAACTCATGCTCATCATGTTGATCATGTTCGGTCATGACCATGGACGGACTCTAATGACTTATCCGGGCCGGTTCGCGTGTTCTCCTTGTCTCTCCATCTATATATATGAAATGCAAATATTCGATCAAGTTCAAAGAACATATATCATATGCTTAATGATGTGCAACATGAATCTACTCCCAATGAATCTAATCCCCGCTCGATACCACTAAAATGTAACACCCTCATCACATGCTAACCAATAAACATTAGTCGGGGAAGCATACAAGCGTCGTAGAATATATACTACAGGGTAGATAGGTCAATATGTAGGTTGTTAAGAATCCGGACACAAGGTTATTAACATATAAACATATGATTATACTTAAACATCATTTAACAAGTATTACAAACATCTTCTTATGCCTTATAAGGCATACTTCCATATATATCACATAACTGCATACAAATATGCATCGGGAGGAGACTTCACAAAACTGGCCCAACTTGGCAGGCTAAAAGCTAGACTTCGCATACAACCAACGGATGCACTACTATTTACAAACCTGAAAAGAAAAATTTTGGAGAGGGGTGAGCCTCCGAGCTCGGTAAATAAATAATCAACATAATCTATATCACATACACTTAATACAATTTCCACCCAATCACATAACTTTCCATGATATTCATAGTTTAGGTATAAAGTCATACCATTCTACTCAATTCATTACAACCATCATAGAAGAAATACAATTCAACAATTATGGTTAGTTCTCACGGCTTGTGGATCCCCTTTAATGTGCTGCTCGCCTCATCCTCACATATCACACACGTAAGGCCGCTCGCCTCATCTCACATTATACACTTTTATAGCCTTTCTAGGCTTTAGCCTCCCAAGGCTTTATATATATATCTTTTTTTTTCATAGGGAAATCCACCATTCACATGCACATATGCACTTAACATCACAATTCAATCATTTCACTTATATCATATTTCAGCAATAACAATTGTTCCACTCAACACCAATCATTTCCATCTCAGTCATTCAAACATAAACAATATTAAGCAAACGCAACCATTTGCGGAACATTTGATTAAATATATGAACATAGCAAATATTAACTATTTACTTACTCAAAATATACTTATTCCTTTAGCATATAAGAACCTCCTTTCTCCACAACTTCCTTTCTAGGCCTTTGAGTACTGTCAACACATTCATCAATTCACATTTCATGCATATTACAAATATTCATGTAAATGCGAGTTCTAATGCATTACAAGATCATCCCTCTCTAATTCATAGGTCTAACTCTTCCTCTAAGACTCTCAATTCACTGTTTTAATATCCTATAAACATTTCCCATCTAGTTAAATACCAATTTAACTCAAATTAACATCAATAAATTGCATAAAACTAATCTCCAACATTTCTGTTTTCTAGACAGAATTTAGTACCAAGGTATATTTATTGCTGGGCAAAATTGGCTTAATACAAAAATCTCATATTAAATAGACATATCCATTTATGCGTCTAGTTTCATCTCCAAGAAGAATTACTCAATTCCGACTTCTATAGATTTAATTATTTTCAAATTCTGAGCAAGGGTCATACGACTAGTTGTACCCGGCGATTCTGTTGCTCAATTTAAGCAACCAAAATGGCAAAAATAGCAAAATCACAAAACTACAAAGTTATAGAGGACTCTTTAAACTTTCCATAGAAACCAAATGAGCTTACTCATGGTTCCAATTTCCAATATTCCTCTCTTAATGCCACCACCTACTAAACTATTTTTATCACCCTAAATTAATTCTTACTAACCATATATAGGTACTAACTTTTAATTGTATCTTTTAAGTCCAATCTATTTACCCAACCTTCAACTATTGGTTCAATTAAGTCTTAAGGCTTAATACACATAACCCAAGTACTTAATCAACTTATCTAAATTAATAATCTAATATCATGCTTCTTATTCTCTACTTATAATTAATATATATATGTTCTCATAAAATAAAAATATCATTAATATAGCATCATATGCCCAATGATTAAATGTAAATGCACATAACATGGATGATGAGAAAATGCAGGTGTTACATCACAAGAGTTAAATTCAAAAGAGCCAAAAGCTAAGAAGTAAGTAATAATTTTTTTTCTTTCTTTCTTTTTCTCTATATATTTCTTTTTTTTTAATTTAATTTTTTTATATACTATGTATATATATTACAGCAGCTTATATAGGGGCTGCTGTGGTTATTGACATAAACAATAAGAATAAATATCCAATTTGGATTGAAGGGACATTAAAAAATGACTGAAAAGATTTAGTGAATTAAAAACAATGTTAGGCACTATGATCCCATAAATGAAGAAAATTAACACATAATTACTCAGTATATAGGGTGAAAGGAAAGACAGATGTAAAGATTGGTGTATGTGTAGTGATTATGTGCAAATTATGAAGAAAAGGTTACGGCTTAAACTGGCTGACTAATGGAAATAGAGGGTAGGCTTTTGGCCATATGTGGTGAAATCCTAAGTTGCCCAAATCATCTAATGGTATTCAAAAATTCATGTAACCACAATAAGCATGATAGAGCAAGTTCTAGAAACGAAGTAAGTACAGCGCACACTCAAACAAGAAAAGTCATGAGCATAATGTGCAATGGATGCTCAATTTTTAGTTTAAGAACTCACGTTTGAAGTGGCTAAAATTTGCAATTAATTCCTAGACTTATCAATTGAATCATCACATAAATTGAATATGAGATTGACATAATTAGAGTTTACAGTCAAAGGTTGTAAATTCGCAAGGAACTCAAGTAACACCGGTTTAACCCAGCCAAATTGACATATTGAATACAGTGAAATTGCTTTCAAGAACAGAAGATAAAAAGGGACAATCAAGTACTAGTGTGTGAATTAGGTCATTAATTACGAAAGAATAAACTAAACTTGAATGTCATGAAAACCCCAGGTCCTAACATCCTAAGAATAGTCCATTATCATTGCTTTTAAACAATTAAGGGATACCCACCCCACACTTGAGTATAACACTGTCCACAGTGTTAGAAAAATTAAAACTGGGTATAGCACATAACTAGCACATCATAATCCTTGAAGATCATACTTAGTGTTCATTTCAAAATGGCAAAGCATAGTGTTCTACTAAAATAAATTAAAATGAAAGGAAAAATGAAAGGAAATAATATAAAATTAAACATGAAAAAAGACAAGAAAATAAAATAAATTAAAATAAAGGAAGGAAAATAAAAAGAAAAAGGAGAAAGAAAAATAGCACAGGTTTTTGTTTCACTGTTGGTAGTCTACTAACGACGTATCCTCATTGGTTGGATTTGCTGGAAGATGAGGAGTAGGGAAAGTTACTGAAGGAGGGGGCGGTGGTGGCACAAGGTCTGTGCAGCATCCTACTAGATCGAACTCCATATCATCAATGAACCGCTAATTTTGTGCTCCAGCATCCATCATCTTTTTAATCTGCTCCACTATTAAGTCTGTCTGGGCAACCTGCCTCTCCAACCCTATCATAAGCTGCTGGAGCATATTGTTTAAACTGCGAAACTGTGCCCTAGTCTCCTCTTGAAACTACCTAAACTCCTTTCTCTGCTGTGCAAACTTAGTATAGTGCTGCTGCTGTACATCGCAGAGTCGATCTAGTCGGTCAGCCAAAGCACTAATCCGAGCACTCGATGTCCATGCAGAATAAGAGGATGAGGCTCCAGATGCAGGCATAGAAACTCTAGCTAGGTTAGGAATCCTAACATCCGAAATCCCAGCCGTCGGATCTTGGTCTCCTCTAGCCACTGCCTCTTTAGCCTCCCTGAATATTGTGTTCACAAGCCTGTATTCTATACCATATGGATGTCGAGTAGCTGTGATCATCTGCATGTTGATCATCTGTCTGACCCCTAGTGGTGTCATGTCACCAATCTATGAAAGCTCTAACAGACAGTCGTCCAATACATCCAGTCTCTTGGCTAACCTAGTAACATACGGGCCAAAACAATAATGCATCTTCTTCTAGGCATCTACTATAAATGAACGGATTTGTCGAGCCAACAAATATCCTAAGTGAAGCTTCTTCTGATGTTGCATAGCCCAGAGGATGAAGACATCAGTCTGTGTTACCGCTCCAAAACTATCTCCCCTACCTGTAATTGTGTAAGCTAATAAGGTATGGAGATAGCAGAGATGATCCAGAAGGCTAGATGCCTTAGGCTTACTGGGGTACTACGATTCCGGCCTAAGTACCAATGAGTCCCACATAGTGTCGTATGATATTGGGTTGATGTAGAGACATCCCTAATACTCCTCCCCTGAGATCTCCTGCTCAGTCCATAATCCCAAGTGCATGTCGAATTGTTGGATTGACATTGAGAACTCCCTTCCCCCAAGTCTGAAGTAAATTGCATCAGGCTAATGCCAGTTTGTGATCTGTTGCTGTAGGAAGAAGGTGCTGAGGAATTCAATTGTACGCTCACGGTAGGTTGGCTCAATGATGTCGAAGAATCGCGCATATGGCAAAGTTTCAAAACAGAGTGCACACATCCTAAGCTAATCCCACTCTTTCCAGGGATACGAAGTTGATGCAAGGACCCGCCATCACTTGCTTCTATCTCATGACTTGGAATCGACTTTCATAATGGATGACAACTAGGTGTGGGTGGATTCGCAGCTGGTGCTCTTCGGGCTTGGACTAGTTGCTGTTGCGCTGGAGATGCTGGTCCTGGTGAAGTGGAGGAAGATGTTCCTTCGCCACGCAAGCGCTTGCTGGTAGTAGCGCATTTCGGTTGCTTTCTTCATGATTGATCGCGGTCCCTCATATTACCTAATGCAATGAATCATTAGTATTTGAACAAGAAATCAAGTTAATCAGAAATTCTACCGAAAATTAAACAGCATAATGGCTATAATTTGACTAACAGAAAACTTTAGACTTAACAAAAGACTAAAGCCTCAATCTCCTGCATAAATTAATTAACAAATATATTCTAGCCTACTTTATCGTGCATCAACTAACACAAATTTATGCTAACAATTGTTCATAATAAAATGCCATAGATAAACTTTATTGCTGCCAAACCCCACACTTATCATTTCATAATCGAATTCACAACAAACATAGCAACTAATATAAATTAAATCTAGCTAAGGTCATATTGAAGCAGTGTAACAACATAAAACTACCAAAACATACTAGCATGTCCTAAATAAAATAAATGCATAAAAGAAAAATCAAAATAAAGCAAATAAAAGAAAAAGGCAAAGAGACTTACTTGAAGTTGCTGAGACAGGTAAGAAAAATCAGAGATAAGGAAAAAAATAGCACCTTGGAGCTTAGAAGGGGGGGGGGTAGGAAAATTTTGAAAACTCCCCTTTTTATAGTCACGGAGGTCAGCACGGGCGAGGGCAAGGCCATACTGATTAGGACTCAGCTTGTGCTGAACCCTAAAGCTTCATTATGGCACCGTTTGGCACGGGTGGGGGCACGGCCGTGCTGGTCAGCACGGCCTGGTGTTGCTGCCCGTGGTGCCTTCGAAAACCGTGGTGATGGCTGGATTTTCCTTTGTGCTTTACGTGTATATTCATCACGGGCTTGGGCACGGGCGTGGTGACCGACACGGCCTGGTGATGTAACCTATGGTGCCTTCAAAAACCATGGTGAATGACTGAATTCCCCCATTCTACATGTGTTTTCTCATCATGGGCTTGACTCCGGCCTTGCTGATGAGCACAGCCTGGTGTTGTAGCCCGTAATGGCCACGGAAACCATGGTGGAAAAGGTGGAGTTCGAGCTTTCCTTCGCCATCCCGAGTCGCCGAACTCCATACCTACATTTGACACATATACGCACATATTTAGGCTGTAAATCAAGTAAATGAATCAAACGGAAAAGTCGCACTTCACAGATTACCAAAAATCTGACATAAGTTATTCCAACCCTAAGTTCACACAACTATGTTTAACATATAAAGTAAGTGTTCTAAAGATGAACAAGCATGCAACGAATGATAACATAAAAGTGGACCAAAGAAAAGAACATAAAACTGGAATGGGAATTCCTCCCAGGGCGCTTCTTTTTGTTTCTTGAGTCATTTAGCTGGACTTAATATGAATCATCATTGCAGATACAGAATCATGTTAACCCGCTACTTAGTCTCCAACGAGTTTCCGTGATACACTTTGAGCCTATGTCCATTGACTTTGAAATCACCCTTCTCGGGATGATGAAGCTTGACTATGCCATATGGGAAAAATTGCTTAACCACGAAGGGCCCAGACCATCAACTCCTGAGCTTCCCTGGGAACAACCGAAGACGTGAGTTATATAACAATACTCTATCTCCACTCTAAAACTCCTTGGGACCTTTGAGCCTCTGATCGTGCCACTTCTTTGTCTTCGCCTTGTAAATTGAGGAGTTTTCATATGCTTGTTGACGCCATTCCTCCAATTCACCCAGTTGCCATTGTCTTTCCTTACCTGCAGAATCAACATCAAAATTGCAAGTTTTAAGGGACCAAAGAGCCCTGTGTTCTAATTCGACAGGTAAATGACAAGACTTCCCATAAACCAGCCTATAGGGCGTAAAACCTATGGAGGTCCTATATGCAGTTCTAAATGCCCATAATGCATCATCTAGTTTCGAGGGCCAATCCTTCCGACTTACACCCACAGTTCTCTCTAATATACATTTTAAACCCCTATTAGTAACCTCAACTTGCCCACTGGTTTATGGGTGATAGGGAGTGGGGAACCGCTGCGTTACACTATAGCGCCTGAGTGCCTTCTCCAATTGAGCGTTGCAGAAATGCTATCACTAATTAGCATTCTAGGTCTGCTGAACCTAGTAAATAACTTTTTAAGGAACCTGCAAACAACTCTAGCATTGTCAGTAGGTAAGGCCTGTGCCTCCGGCCATTTGGAGAAATATTCAACAACCATGAGGATATGCTTATTACCATTAGAGGAAGGGAAAGGTCCCATGAAGTCAATACCCCAAATGTCAAATATCTCAACTGTCTGCATACTGTTTTGGGGCATCTCATCACAGGCAGAGATATTACCTGAGCGCTAACAAGCGTCGCACACCTGAACAAAGGTTCTAGCATCCTGGAAGATAGTTGGCCAATAAAAGCCTACATCCAACACCTTCCTAGCAGTATGGTTCGCCGCTTGATGGCCTCTTGCAAGTCCTTTATGATAATGCCTCAAGATCTGGAGACTCTCTTCGCCATAAACACATCGGCGGATGACCTGGTCTGCACACACTCGATATAGTATTTCAAATCGGCAAAGAATTTCTTCTTTTGTTCATAAGTCATACCCTTTGGTAAGACCTTAGCCACAAGATAGTTAGCATAATCAGAAAACCAAGGAGAATCAGAATATACCTTTAATGAATATAAGTGCTCCTTTGGAAATCGATCATCTATCGTGCTCTCATCAAGTGCTTCCAAGCTCGGATTCTCCAGTCTGGATAGGTGATCTGCTACCAAATTTTCTGCGCCCTTCTTATCTCTAATCTTAATGTCGAACTCCTACAACAATAAAATCCATATGATCAATCTTGGCTTAGCATCATGCTTATTAAACAAATACCTCAAAGCTGAATGGTCAGTAAAGACGATGGTCTTTGATAAGACGAGGTATGATCGGAATTTGTCGAAGGCATAAACAACAGCTAACAACTCCTTCTTTGTAGTAGTGTAATGTTCCTGGGCTCCTGTTATCGTCTTGCTAGCATAGTAAATGGGTTGGAACTTTTTATCAAACCTCTGTCCAAGCATAGCTCCAACTGCATAGTCACTAGCATCGCACATTAGTTCAAAGGACAGCCCCCAATCAAGCAAAGCCATGATAGGGGCTATGCTTAAAAGTTTCTTTAATAACTCAAAAGAAGTAAGAGGCCTAGCAATTTCAGAGAAATTTCTAATAAATCTTCTATAAAATCCAACATGGCCTAAGAAACTCCTAACAGCCCTAACAGAACTAGGGGGTGGTAGCTTAGATATTGTTTCTATTTTAGCTCTATCGACTTCCATCCCTGCATGTGAAATCTTATGGCCTAGAACGATTCCCTCTCTCACCATAAAATGACACTTTTCCCAATTTAGCACCAAGTTAGCCTCAATGCACCTAGCTAACATGCGTTCTAGATTTGCCAAACAGTGAGAGAATGAGTTACCAAAAATAGAGAAGTCATCCATAAATACCTCAATCGACTCCTCAATCATATCATCAAAAATGGCCATCATACACCGCTGAAATGTAGCCGGTGCATTGCATAGGCCAAAAGGCATCCTTCTATAAGCAAATGTCCCGTAGGGGCAGGTGAAAGTTGTCTTCTCTTGGTCTTCAGGTGCAATCGGGATCTGAAAATATCCTGAAAAACCATCAAGGAAACAGTAAAACATATGTCTAGCCAATCTTTCTAACATTTGATCAATTTGGATGGGAATCAAGAAAATTCAAAGTTAGAAATATTGATAGAAAAAAAAAAGAAAAATCTTTTCTGGTTTGAAAAACCTCTTGTAACTATTCTTTTTGACTCGAAATGTTGGAATTGTCCATTACGATATATAAAAAATGATCAGTTTGAGAATGCTGTAAGAAATGAAAAGTCACAATATTTTTTTTATAGATGTCGAAGTGATGGAAAAGAAAGAATTTCTTTCACGTATCCTGAAAAACCATCAAGGAAACAGTAAAACATATGTCTAGCCAATCTTTCTAACATTTGATCAATGAAAGGAAGAGGGAAGTGATCCTTTCGAGCTGCATCATTAAGCCTCATGTAATCGATGCACAATCGGAATCCTGTTACCATCTGCGTAGGCATCAACTCATCCTGCTCATTTCGAATTACTGTCATGCCTCCTTTCTTCGGCACAACCTGCACAGGGCTCACCCAAAAACTGTCAGAAATAGGGTAAATTAATCTTGCATCTAAGAGCTTAACTACCTCCTTTTTCACTACTTCCGTCATGTTCGGATTAAGCCGCCTCTGTGGCTGAACTACTACTCTATAGCTATCCTCCATAAGAATCTTGTGAGAACAGAAACTAGGATTGATCTCGGGAATATCAGCAATCTTGTAGGCGAAGGCCTTCTTATACCTCTTGAGCGCATCTAGAGTTTTTGCTCAAGTGTTAAATCTGCTGCAATAATCACCAGTAACTTTTCTTCCTCATCCAAGAATCCATAGCTTAAGTGCTTAGGCAACTCCTTCAATTCTAAGGCCGGGGGTCCTCAAAAGAAGACATCACTTTCCGCACTTCTAACCTGTCAAGAGAAAGAAAAGGATCGGTGAAACAGCTAGGCTCAATAGCCAATAAACTAGCGAGCTACTCCAACACTTGCTCGTTGGACAGCTCCTCCTCCTCTCCTTGCAAGGCTACCTACAAAGGATCATCAAGTAACATTTCCTATAAATGAGACTCAACCAAATCATCCACAATATCAATAGAAAATACAACATCATCATGGTCTAAAGAGTGTCTCATAGTAGTAGCTAGGTCGAAGGTAATAGTCTCATCATCTACCCTAAGTTTAAGCTTTCCATCACAAACATCTATTACAACCCTAGATGTTGTAAGAAAGGGTCTACCTAGGATTAAAGGTACAGTACTCTCACCTTCCATATCCATTACTATAAAATCTATAAGAAATATAAACTTGTCTACCTTAACAAGCACATCTTCAACAATACCCCTAGGAATCTTTACGGTTCTATCAGCTAACTGAATGCTCATCCTAGTGGGCTTAGGTTCATTTAAACCTAATTTATCAAACAGACTAGTGGGCATTAAATTTATACTAGCTCCTAAATCAGCTAATGCACCACTAATAGGCAAATTGCCAATGACACAAGGAACAGTAAAACTCCCTAGATCTCTTCTTTTAAGTGGCAGCTTGTTCTGGAGAATAGCCGAACACTCCTCGTTCAGAGCCACGAGTCCCAAATCCTCAAACTTCCTTTTGTTGCTCAAAATTTCCACAGTTGTTTAAACAAGTCAAGAAACTTACCAAACTGCTTATCAACCTTCTCCGGCTTAAGTCGAGCAGTGTAGGGGACTGGTGGCTGGTACTCTCTCACAGGGCTCTTCTGCGTCTCTTCCACCTTTTCTCCTCCCATTGTCTCAGGCTCTGGCTCCGACCTAGCTTGCTTCTCCTGTATACAAACATCCTCATCATTAGCTAAAGGTAGAGAGCTAGACAATTGCTTACCTGATCGTAAGGTGACAGCCTTGCAATACTCTTTAGGGTTTGACTCTGTTCTGCTAGGGCGCGATCCTTATGGTCTTTCAGACAACATCTTAGAAATCTGCCCAATTTGACTCTCTAAATTCTAGATGGATGCCTGCTGATTTCTAAAGGCACTGTCTGCCTGCTGGAATCTCGTCTTTGTCGACGTGACAAACTTCATCATCAGCTCCTCCAAGTTAGATTTCTTTTCGACTGGCGGAGGGGGTTGTGATGGTATAGCCTGCTGCTGTTGTTATGGTGGCTGCTGATGCAGTCTCTGAAAGCCTAGTGGAACCTGGGCGTTGTTATTTCTCCACACGAAATTTGGATGGTTACGCTAACCGGCGTTGTATGTGCTGCTGTATGGGTTGTTCTACTGTCTAGAGGCATTACCCATGTAGTCTACCTGTTCCATATCAGCATAAACAATAGAGGAAGAATTATTACTAGAAGCAAACATACCTCCTGCATTATAGTTTGCACTGTAGTGCGGGCCACCATAAAATTCATAGCTTATTTGGGCTGCATGAACCGGCATCTGAAGCTGGTCTAACTTCTTAGTCAGAAGCTCCACTTGAGCTACCAAGGCTGCTGTGAGTCTAACTGGTTGACCATTCCTTGTTTGACCGGCCGACTCCTAGAGGATTGCCATTGGTAGTTGTTCATGGCCATCTGCTCTATCAGGTTCTGTGCCTACTCCGACGTCTTGCTGTTTAAAACTCCACCTGCTGCAGCGTCCACCATTTGCCTCATAGCAAGGTTCAAACCGTTGTAAAAGGTCTGAACCTGCATCCATATTGGTATACCGTAGTGTGGACAACATCTCAACAAGTCCTTATACCTCTCCCAGGCATCGTACATGCTCTCGTCGTCCATTTGCACAAAAGAAGAAATGTCATTTCTCAATTTAGCAGTTTTAACTAGAGGAAAATACTTGTAAAGAAATGTTTCAGCTAAAGATTTCCAGGTTGTAATAGTGTGCAGTGGAAAGGACTGCAGCCATCTCTTTGCTCTATCCCTTAAAGAAAATGGAAATAATCTCAACCGGATGGCATCATTGGTAGTTCCATTTATCTTGAAAGTGTCGCATATCTCCAAAAAATTAGCTATATGGGCATTTGGATCCTCGCTTGGTAGCCCCTCAAACTGTACACTTTATTGTACCATCTGGATCACATTTGGCTTTATCTCGAAATTGTTAGCTGCCACCGTCAATCTGAGTATACTCGTTTGTGTCCCATCCAATGATGGTCTAGCAAACTCGTACATCATTCTGTTGCCGTCCACCGCGGCATTTCCGTTGTGATTCTCCATCGCTTTTGGTTTATCAACAGGTGACTCAACCTTAATCTCCTCCTCTTCTAATTGCCAACGCTTCCTTAAAAGTTTGAGGGATCATTCTGGATTAGACAAAAGCTCTATAAGATTAGAGTTTGAGCTCTTGGTCATAAACTACCTACGAATGGAATGTAGCGACTGAAGAACAAAAGTAGTTAAAAACAATGAAAGAATAAAATAAAGCAAAATAAAGGCAGAAAAATAAATATGGCTAAATTAACAAAAACATAAGTTCGCTCTAGTTCACATAAAAAGATTCCCCGGCAATGGCGCCAAAAACTTGATAGCTTTTTATGTAGCTACAATTTAAGGCAATGAACCTATTGATGCAGACTAGCACAAATGGTGAGTATCAAGGTTGTATTCTCGGGAAAGGGTGATCCTAGACCTACTGTAGCGCCTTATGTTATCTAACCTAAACAAATCAATGAAGTGTTATACTATGATTAAATATGAATAAACACTTAATTTAATGTCAAATAATCTGAAAGGATTTAGGAAAACTCTCGAAGGAAAAAGCAAACCCTAGTGGACCTAAGTTAAGTATATTTTAGTGAAGATAGAGATTAAATTGATTATCAATTGCAATTACCTGTGGACGAAGTCTTAACTGAATTCAGTCTCCCTCTCGAGATAACCGAATTCCTAAACCTAATAACCTAAAGTTGAAATCTCTTCCTAACGATCGATTATTCGATTAGCATTAAGGTTTAACCCGCCTCTATTAAGTTTTGTTAATTCTTAATCCAACTAGTCAATTACCTTTATCTCTAAGTGATTATTAACCAATTCATGCTATTCAAATTTCTAATTACTAAACGAATTTCTCAATTACATAAAGAAATCTAAATACCACAATTCACAACGTCTCATGAATAAAGTGACTTCTTATTAATAATGAAAGCAAGAAGAATCAAGAATTGACAATCAAAATCTCATAACATTAAAGTCAATCCAACAACATAGGAACCCCAATTGGGTTTGACAATTTAAAAGAATCACAAAATAAAGAATAGATTCATAAAAGTAAATTTAAGGCATGTACACCCTTCTTCTTCAAGTTGGATGAGAAACCCTAAATTTCCAATTTAGAATAGCAAACCTTAATTTGCCTCTTGAATGCTACCAAATCTTGTCTTGATCTTCAATTCGATGTTAAAACAAGTGTAATCCTTCCTTCAATTGATGAAATGATCTTCCAAGGTTGTTTTCTCAGACTCAAAAACATACCCCATTTTACGAGGTTGTTTTCTCATAGTCAAATTATACCTCTTTTCCTGGGTTGTTATCTCATATTCATAAAAATATCCTTTTTTTATGTGATTGCTTTCTCATACTCTCAAATATACCCCTCCTACATATCCATAAATATACCTTTTTTCGAGGTTGTTTTCTCATACGCACAAACATACTGCTCTTACAGGGTAGTTTTCTTATATTTACAAATATACTTCTCTTACGGAGTTGATTTCTCATTTTAATAAATATTCCCCTTTTATGGGGTTGTTTTCTCACACTCACATATATACCCATTTTACAGGGTTGTTTTCTCATACTCACATATGTACCCTACATACAGGGTTGTTTCTTATATCAACGATATACCCCTTTTATGGGTTTATTTACTCATACTCACAAATATACCCTTATTCCGAGGTTGTTTTCTAATATTTACAAATATACTCCTCTTACGGGATTATTTTCGTGAATTAACAAAGGTTTTCTTTTCATACTCATAAATATAACCATCTTACAACGTTGTAATCTCAGTCATAAATATACTCTTTTTGTGGGGTTGCTTTCTCATAGTCACAAATATACCCATTGGACGGGGTTGTTTTCTCATATTCATAAATCAACCCCTTTTTCGGGGTTGTTTTCTCATACTCACAAGTATGTCCCTCTTATGGGGTTTTTTTCTAATATTTACAAATATACCCCTCTTACGAGGTTGTTTTTGCATATTAAAAAAGATACCCCTTTTAAAAGGTTGTTCTTTTATGCTCATAACTATAACCCACATATGGGGTTGTTTTCTAATATTCATAACTATACCACTTTTATAGGGTTGGTATCTCATACTCACAAATATATACCCTCTTTACGGAATTGGTATCTCACACTCACAAATATAACCCCCTTACAGGGTTGTTGTTTTAATATTTATAAATATACCCCTCTTACGGGATTTTTTTCTCAAAATAAAATATATACACCTTTTACAGGGTTGTTTTCTCATACTTACAAATGTACCATTCTCACTCGCTTATGTTCTCATACTCATAAATATACCCCTTTTACGCGGTTGTTTACTCATACTTATAAAGATACCCCTGTTGCGGGATTAGTTTCTAATATTTATAAATATACCCCTCTTACAGGTCTGTTTTCTCATATTAACAAACATACCCCTTTTATAGGGTTATTTTCTCATAAAAAAATATACCCCTCTTATGGGGTTGTTTTCTCATATTCATAAAAATACTCGTTTTACGAGGTTGTTTTCTCATTCTCACAAATATACTCATCTTCCGGAGTTATTTTCCCATATTAATAAATATACCCCCTTTACAGGGTTATTTTCTCATACTCGTAAATCTATCATTCTTAGAGGGTTGTTTTCTCATATTCTTAAATATACTTCTTTTACTGGGATGCTTTCTCATACTCACGAATATATCCCTTGTACATGGTTGTTTTCTGATATTCATAAATATACCACTTTTACGGGGTTGTTTTCTCATACTCACAAATATACCCCACTTTCAGGGTTGTTTTTTAATATTTATAAATATACGCCTCTTAAGGAGTTGTTTTCTCATATTAAAAAATAAACAACTTTTATGAGGTTGTTTTCTCAAACTCACAAATGCACCCCTCTCACGGGATTGTTTTCTCATACTAATAAATATACCTCTATTACGGGGTTGTTTACTCATACTCATAAACATACCCCTTTTTACGAGGTTGTTTTCTCATACTCAAAATTATACCCCTCTTTCTAGTTGTTATCTTATATTCATAAATATACCCCTTTAATAGGATTGCTTTCTCATACTTGCAAATATACCCCTCCTATGGGTTTTTTTCTCATATTCATAAATATACCCTTTTTCGGGGTTGTTTTCTCATACACGTAAACATCTCTTACGGGGTAGTTTTCTAATATTTATTAATATACCCGTCTTACAGAGTTGGTTTCTCATATTAATAAACATTGCCCTTTTACGGGGTTGTTTTCTCACACTCACCATTTTTACAAGGTTGTTTTCACATACTCATATATGTACCTACGTACGGGGTTATGTCTTATATTAACGAATATACCTCTTTTATGAGGTTATTTACATACTTGCAAATATACCCTTGTTATGGCATTGTTTTCTAATATTTACAAATATACCCCTCTTACGGGGTTGATTTTGAATATTAACAAAGATACCCTTTATACAAGGTTGTTTTCGTCTACTCATATTCATAACTATACCCCTTCTGTTGGGTTGCTTTCTCATACTCACAAATATATACCCTTTCTACGGTATTGGTATCTCATACTCACAAATATAACCCTCTAACGAGGTTGTTTTTCTAATATTTACAAATATACCCATCTTACGGGATTGTTTTCTCATATTAAAATATATACACTTTTTATTGGATTAATTTTTCATACTCACAAATGTACCCTTCTCACTAGCTTGTGCTTTTATACTCATAAATATACCCTTTTATGCGGTTGTTTACTCATACTCACAAATATACCCCTGTTGCGGGGTTGTTTTCTAATATTTACAAATATACTCCTCTTACGGGGTTGTTTTCTCATACAAAAAATATACCACTCTTACGAGGTTGTTTTCTCATTTTCATAAATATACCCCGTTCACAATGTTGCTTTCTCATACTCACAAATATACCCCTTGTACAGGGTTGTTTTCTCATATTCATAAATATATCCTTTTTACGAGGTTGCTTTCTTATACTCACAAATATACCCCTTTTATGGAGTTATTTTCCCATTTTCATAAATATACCTTTTTACGGGGTTGTTTTCTCACTCATAAATATACCACTTTTACGGGGTTGTTTTCTCATATTCATAAATATACCCCTTTTACTGGGGTCCTTTCTCATACTTAAAACTATACCCCTTGTACAGGGTTGTGTTCTGATGTTCATAAATATACCCTTTTTATGGGGTTGTTTTCTCACACTCACAAATATACCCCTCTTTCGAGGTTGTTTTCTAATATTCACAAATATAACCCTCTTATAGGGTTGTTTTCTCATATTAAGAATATACAATTTTACGAGGTTGTTTTCTTGAACTCATAAATGTACACCTCTCACAGGATTGTTTTCTTATACTCATAAAAATATCCCTCTTACGGGATTATTTTCTCATACTCATTAACATATACCCCCTTTTACGAGGTTTTCTTCTCATACTCAAAAGTATACCCCTTTTATGGTGTTGTTTTCTCATATTCATAAATGTATCCCTTTACGGGATTACGTTCTCATACTCACAAATATAATCCTCTTATGGTTTTTTTTCTTCATATTGATAAATATACTCTTTTTCGGGGTTGTTTTCTCATAGTAACAAACATACTGCTCTTACCAGCTTTTTCTCTAATATTTACAAATATACCCCTCTTACGGAGTTGGTTTCTCATATTAATAAATATTTCTCTTTTAGAGGGTTGTTTTTCTCACACTCACATATATACCCCTTTTACAGGGTTATTTTCTCATACTCACAAATATACCCTACTTACGTGGTTGTTTCTTATATTAACGAATATACCCCTTTTATTGGGTTGTTTACTCATACTTACAAATATACCCTTGTTAGGAGGTTATTTTCTAATATTTACAAATACACCCCTCTTACGGGATTATTTTCGCATAATAAGAAAGATACCCGTTTTATAAGGTTGTCTTCTCATACTCATGGATATAACCCTCTTACGGGGTTGTTTTCTCATATTCATAAATATACTCCTTTTGCGGGATTGCTTTCTCATAATCATAAATATACCCCTTGTACTGGGTTGTTTTCTCATATTCATAAATATACACTTTCTTCAAGGTTGTTAACTCATACTCACAAGTTTGTCCCTCTTGTGGGGTTTATTCTAATATTTACAAATTTACCCCTCTTACGGGGTTTTTTTGCATATAAATAGAGGCAGCCCTTATACAAGGTTATTTTCTCATACTCATAAATATAACCCTCTTATGGGGTTGTCTTCTCATATCCATAAATACACCACATTTATGGGTTTGCTTTCTCATACTCACAAATATATACCCCTTTTATGGGGTTACTTTCTCATACTAAGAAATATAACCCTCTTATGGGGTTATTTTCCTAATATTTATAAATATACCCCTCTTTCCGGAGTTGTTTTCTCATATAAAATCTATACACCTTTTATGGGATTGTCTTCTCACACTCACAAATATACTCCTCTGACTGGCTTGCTTTCTCATATTCATAAATATACCCTTTTACGCGGTTGTTTACTCAAACTCAAAAAGATGTTATTTTCTAATATTTATAAATATACCCTTCTAATGAGATTGTTTTCTCATATTAAAATATATACCCCTTTTACGGGGTAGTTTCTCGTACAAAAAATATACTCCTCTTACAGGGTTGTTTTCTCATTTTAAAAAAATATACCCTATTCACGAGGTTGCTTTCTTATACTCACAAATATACCGCTTGTACGAGGTTGTTTTCTCATATTCATAAATATACCCTCTTTCACGAGGTTGTTATCTCACACTCACAAATACAACTCTCTTATGGAGTTGTTTTCTCATGTTAATAAGTATACCGCTCTTACAGGGTTGTTTTCTCATATTCATAAATATACCCCTTTTATTAGGATGTTTTCTCATACTCACAAATATACTCCTCGTATGGTGTTGTTTTCTGATATTCATAAATATATCCTTTTACGGGTTTATTTCCTCATACTCACAAGTATAACCCTCTTACGGAGTTGTTTTCTAATATTTATAAATATACTCCTTTTACGGAGTTGCATTGCCATATAAATAAATATTCTCTTTTTATGGGGTTGTTTTCTCACACTCACAAATATACCTATTTTCCAGGGTTGTTTTCTCATACTCACAAATGTAACCACTTACATGGTTATTTCTTATGTTGACAATTATACTCCTTTTACGGGATTGTTTACTCTTACTCACAAATATTCCCCTATTGCGGGGTTGTTTTCTAATATTTACAAATGACCCCTCTTATGGTGTTATTTTCTCATACTCAGAAATATAACTTTCTTACGGGGTTGTTTTCTCATACTCATAAATTTACGCCTTTTGGGGCGTTGGTTTCTCATACTCACAAATATACCTCTCGTACTTAGTTGTTTTTCCATATTTATTAATATACCATTTTTACTTGGTTGGTTTCCCATACTAACAAATATACCACTCTTATGGGGTTGCTTTCTAATATTTACAAATATACCCCTCTTATAGGGTTGTTTTCTCATATTAAAAAATATACACCTGTTATGAGGTTGTTTTCTCATACTCACAAATGTACTCCTCTCACGGGGTTATTTTCTCATACTCCTAAATATACGGCTTTTATGCAGTTTTTTCCTTATGCCCACAAATATACCCTGATTGTGGGGTTGTTTTCTAATATTTCCAAATATACCCCTCTTACGGAGTTATTTTTTAGTATTTATAAATATAGCCCTCTTATAGGGTTGTTTTCTCATATTCAAAATGTACTCCTTTTTATGAAATTATTTTCTCATACTCAAAAATATACCTCTTATGGGATTGTTTTCTCATATTCATGAATATACCACTTTTACGGTGTTGCTTTCTCAAACTGACAAATATACACCTTGTATGGGGTTGGATTCTCATATTCATAAATATACCCCATTTATGGAGTTTTTTTCTCATACTCACAAATATACCCCTTTTATGGGGCTGTTTTCTGATATTCACAAATATACCCGTCTTACATTGTTGTTTTCTTATACTCATATATATACCACTTTCACGTGGTTATTTTGCTAATAATTATAGATATACCCATCTTATAGGATTATTTTCGCATATCCATAAATATACCCCATTCACGAGGTCACTTTCTCATACTCATAAATATACCACTTGTACGGGGTTGTTTTCTCATATTTATAAATATACCCTTTTCACGAGGTTGTTATCTCATAGTCACAAATATACCCCTCTTACGGAGTTGTTTTCTCATATTAATAAATATACCACTCTTACGGGATTGTTTTCTCATATTTATAAATATACCCTTTTTACTAGGATGCTTTCTCATAGTCACAAATATATCCCTCGTACGGTGTTTTTTTTCTGATATTCATATATATACCCCTTTACGGGGTTGTTTTCTCATACTCATAAGTATACCCCTCTTACGGGGTTGTTTTCTAATATTTATAAATATACCCCTCTTATGCAGTTGCTTTGCCATGTTAATAAATATTTCCATTTTACAGGGTTATTTTCTCACGCTTACAAATATACCCATTTTCTAGGATTATTTTCTCACACTCATAAATGTACCCACATACGGGGTTGTTTCTTATATTGACAATTATACTCCTTTTACGGGATTGTTTACTCTTACTCATAAATATACCCCTATTGCAGGATTGTTTTCTAATATTTACAAATAACAAAGATACCTCTTTCTTAAGGTTATTTCCTCATACTTATAAATATAACCTTCTTACGGGGTTTTTTTCTCATATTCATAAATATACCCCTTTTAGGGGGGTCGCTTTCTCATACTCACAAATATATCCCTGATACGAGGGTTTTTTCTAATATTTACAAATCTACCCCTCTTACGGGGTTGTTTTCTAATATTAAAATATAAACACCTTTTTGCAGGGTTGTTTTTTCTTACTTAAAAAGGTGTTTTCTCAAACTTATAAATGTAACCCTTTTACACGGTTGTTTTCTCATACTCACGAATATACCTCTATTGCGAGGTTGTTTTCTAATTTTTACAAATATACCCATCTTATGAGGTTGTTTTCTAATATTAACAAATGTACTCCTTTTATGTGATTGCTTTTTCATACTAAAAACTATACCCCTTTTACGAGGTTGTTTTCTAATATTATAAATATACCTCTTTTGCGGGGTTGCTTTCTCATAACTACTAATATAGCCCTTGTACGAGGTTGTTTTCTCATATTCATAAATATATCCTTTTTACGAGGTTGTTATCTCATACTCACAAATATATCCCTCTTACGAGGTTTTTTTCAATAATTACAAATATACCCCTCTCATAGAGTTGTTTTCTCATACTCATGAATATACCCCTCTTACCGGGTCGTTTTCTCATATTCATAAATATAACCTTTTTACTGGAATGCTTTCTCATACTTATAAATATACCCCTCGTATGGGGTTCTTTTCACATATTCATAGATATACCCATTTACGAGGTTGTTTTCTCATACTCATAAATATACACCTATTACGGGTTTGTTTTCAAATATTCACAAATATACCCCTCTATCGGGGTTGTTTTCTAAGATTTATAATATACCTCTTTTACAAGGTTGTTTTCATATACTCACAAATGTACCCCACTTACGGGATTGTTTTCTAATATTGACAAATATTTTCCTTTTACGGGGTTGTTTTCTCATACTCACAAATATACCCCCCGTTATGGGTTGTCTATTAAAATTTACAAATACAACCCTTTTACGGGGTTGTTTTCCCATATTAAAAAATATACCCCTTTTACGATGTTGCTTTCTCATACTCTCAAATACTCATTATACGGGGTTGTTAGTTCATATTCATATTACTTTTTTACGGGATTAGTTTTTCATACTCATAAATATAAGCTTGTTACGAGATTGTTTTTCTAATATTTAAAAATATACTTGTTTTTCTAATATTTACAAATATACCCCTTTTACGGGGTTGTTTTCTCATCTTAAAAACTACACACCTTTTTATAGGGTTGTTTTGTTATACTTAAAGAGGTGTTTTCTCATACTCATAAATATACCCCTTTTACGCGGTTATTTTCTCATACTCACAAACATACCCCTATTGCAAGGTTGTTTTCTACTTTTTACAAATATACCCCTCTTACGGGGTTGTTTTCTAATATTAACAAATGTATCCCTTTTTTGTGATTGTTTTCCCATTCCAAACAATATACCCTTTTTACGGGGTTATTTCTCATATTATAAATATACCTTTTTTACGGGGTTGCTTTCTCACAACTACTAATGTAGCCCTTATACGGGGGTGTTTTCTCATTTTCATAAATATGTTCTTTTTACGAGGTTCTTTTCTCATACTCATAAATATACCCCTATTACGAGGTTGTTTTCCAATAATTACAAATATACCCCTCTCACGGAGTTGTTTTCTCATACTCTTAAATATACCCCTCTTAACGGGTCGTTTTCTCATATTCATAAATATAACACATTTACTGGAATGCTTTCTCGCACTCACAAATATAACCCTCGTCCGGGGTTGTTTTCTCATATTCATAAATATACAATTTTTACAGGATTGTTTTCTCATACTCACAAATATACCCCTCTTACGGGGTTGTTTTCTTATACCAAAAAATGTACCCCTCTCATAGGGCTGTTTTCTCATAATCCTAAAAATACAACCTTTTCGCATTTTTTTTTCTTATGCCCATAGATATACCCCTGTTGTGGGGTTGTTTTCTAATATTTCTAAATATACTCCTCGTACGGAGTTGTTTTTTAATATTTACAACTATAGCCCTCTTACGGGGTTGTTTTCACATACTCGAAAATACACCTCTCTTATGGGATTGTTTTCTCATATTCATAAATATACCACTTTTATGGGATTACTTTCTCAAACTGATAAATATACGGCTTGTACATGGTTGGATTCTCATATTCATAAATATAAACTTTTATGAGGTTGTTTTCTAATACTCACAAATATACCCCTTTTACAGGGTTGTTTTCTCATACTCATAAATATACCCCTATTACGTGGTTATTTTACTAATAATTACAAATATACTTCTCTTACAAGGTTATTTTCTCATGTTAACAAAGATACCGCTTTTACGTGGTTGCTTTCTCATACTAATAAATATACCCCTCTTACGGTGTTCTTTTTTAATATTCATATATATAACCCTTTTACGGGGTTGTTTTCTTACAGTCACAAATACATCCTTTTCCTTGGGTTGTTTTCTAATATTTACAAATATATCCCTCTTACGGGGTTGTTTTCTCATATTAAAAGATATACCACTTTTCAGGGTTGTTTTCCCATACTCACAAATATACCCCTCTCACGGTATTGTTTTCTCATACTCACAAATATACCCCATTTATGGGGTCATTTTCTCTTTTTTATAAATATACCCCTTTTACAAGGTTGTTTTCTTATATTCACAAATATACCCCTTTTATAGGGTTGTTTTCTCATTGTCATAAATATACCCCTCTTACGAGTCTGTTTTCTTATATTAGAAAATATACCACTTTTATAGGTTAATTTTATCAGTACTCATAAATGTATCCCTCTTACAGGGATATTTTCTCATATCCATAAATATACCCCTTTTACGGGGTTACTTTCTCATACTAAGAAATATACCCCTCGTACGGGGTTGTTCTCTAGTACTCATAAATAAATCCTTTTTGCGGGGTTCATTTCTCAAACTTAAAAATATAGCCCTCTTACGGGGTTGTTTTCTATTATCTATAAATATACCCTCTTTCGAGGTTGTTTTCTCATATTAAGAAATATACAACTTTATGGGGTTATTTTCTCATACTTAAAAATGTGCCCGACTCCCGGGTTTGTTTTTCATACTAAAAACATACCACTTTTACATGGTTGTTTTCTCATACTCACAAACAAACCCTTGTTGCGGGTTGTTTTGTAATATTTACAAATATACTCCTCTTACAGGGTTGTTTTCTCATATTATTAAATACACCCGTTTATGTGGTTATTTTCTCATACTCATAAATGTACCCTAATAACGGGGTTGTTTTCTTATATTGACAAAACATACCCCTTTTACGGATTGTTTTGTCATACTTACAAATATAACCCTGTTACGGGGCTATATTCTAATATCCACAAATATGCCTCTCTAACGGGGTTGTTTTCGCATATTAACAAAGATACCCCTTTTATGGGGTTGTTTTTACATACTCGTCAATATACCCCGTTTTCTTGTATTAAATTTACTCCATTTACAGGGTTGTTTTCTCATACTCATAGATATACTCCTTTTACGGGTTGTTTACTCATTTTCTAAATATATCCCTTTTACAGGGTTGTTTTCTCACACTCACAAATAAACCCCTCTCCTGGGATTGTTTTCTAAGATTTACAAATATGTCCCTCTTACAGGATTGTTTTCTCATATTAAAAGTTATACACCTTTCTCAGGGTTGTTTGCTCATACTCACAAATATACCCCACTTATGGGTTCGTTTTCTCATTTTCATAAATATACCCCTTTGATAAAGTTGTTTTCTCATACTTATAAATGTACCCATTTACAGGTTTGTTTTCTTATATTCACAAATATACCCCTTTTACGTGGTTGTTTTCTTATACTCACAAATATACCCTTGTTACGGAATTTTTTTCTAATATTTACAAATATACCCCTCATACGAGGTTGTTTTCTCAAATAAACAAATATATCCCTTTTACTCGATTGTTTTCTCATACTTATAACTGTAATCCACTTACAAGGCTATTTTCTTATATTGACAAATATACCCGTCTTACGATGTTTTTTTCTCATATGGGGTTGTTTTATGATATTCACAAATATACCCCTCTAACGAGATTATTATTGCAAATTAACCAAGATATTGCTCTTACGAGGGTTTTTTCTCATACTCATCAATATACCCCTGTTACGAGGTTGTTTTCTCGTATTCATAAATTTACACCATTTACAGGGTTGTTTTTTCTCATACTCATAAAAGTACCCTACTTACAAGGTTTTTTATATATTAACAAATATAGCCCTTTTATGGGGCTGTTTTCTCATATTCACAAATATACCTTGTTACGAGATTGTATTTTAATATTCACAAATATACCCTTTTTACGTGGTTATTTTCTCATATTAACAAATATACCCCTTTTATGGGGTTGTTTTCTCATACTCATATATATACCTCTTTTACGGGATTACTTTCTCATACTCATAAATATACCCCTTGTACGGGGTTATTTTCTCATATTAAAAAATATACACCTTTTATGAGGTTGTTTTGTCATACATACAAATATACCACTATTACAAAGTTGTTTTTAATATTTACGAATATAAACTTCTTACAGGATTATTTTCTCATGCTAAAAAATATACACCTTTTACAAGGTTGCTTTCTCACATTCAAAAATATACCCCTTTTATGGGGTTGCTTTCTCATACTCACAAATACACCTCTCGTACAGGATCGGTTTCTCATATTCATAAAGATATCCTTTTCATGAGGTTGTTTTCTCACACGCTCAAATATACACCTTTAACAAGGTGGTTTTGTCATACTCACAAATGCACCCCTTCGACAGGGTTGTTTCTCATACCCATATATATATCCCTTTTACAGGGTTATCTTCTGATATGCATCATATTATACATATTTACATGCCCAATTGTTTACATTTTTTTGCATAGTTATCTCGTTCTATGCTAGAATCACCCATCTTTTGGTTCCTTTCACGTTTCGGGTCATTATCAAGGGAGATTATCAATAATCGAGGGAAATATGCGCAATTACGGACCATAATCCATCACATTGAGCAAGGACTAGCATTCCAACATTGAGCACGGCCTAGACTCTGGCCATGTTGAACCATCAAATAGTTGCCCTTCAAGAGTGCCATTTTGGCATGGTTTCCGAAGCCACCAAGGTCTCCACTATGGCCCGTGGTGCTCAGCACCGGCTAGGGCACGACTTGGAAGAAATCACGAGTTGTGGAATGCGGAGGTCCAGCATGGCCTAGACTCCGCCTGTGCTGATCATCACGAGATTGACCACGGCCGTGCTGAAGGAATTATATAGGCAAAACCGATTTGCTGAATTAGGGTTCAATTTTCTGACTTGATTTCCAATATACAAGCTTAGACCATCTTCTTCCAGACTTCAATACTCGACCTTAGAAGATCATTTCATCTATTGAAGGAAGGATTACAACTGTTTTAACATCAAATTGAAGATTAAGACAAGATTTGGGAGCATTCAAGAGGCAAATTAGGATTTACTATTCTGAATTGGAAATTTAGGGTTTCTCATCCAACTTGAAGAAGAAGGGTGTACATGCCTTTAATTTACTTTTCTAAATCTATTATTTATTTTGTGTTGCTTATTAGTACGAGTAACTAAATTTGTCAAACCCATTAGGGTTCCTAAGTTGTTGGATTGATTTTAATGTTTATGAGATTTTGATTATCAATGCTTTTCTCTTCTTCCTTTCATTATTAATGAGAAATCACTTTATTCATGAGACGTTGTGAGTTGTGGTATTCAGATTGTTTCATGTAATTGAGAAATTTATTTAGTAATTGGAAATTTGAATAGCAAGAACTGGTTAATAATCACTTAGAGATAAGGGTAATTGACCAGCCGGATTAAGAATTAACAAAGCTTAATAGAGGCGGGTTAAACCTTAATGCTAATCGAATAATCGATTGTTAGGAAGAGATTCCAACTTTAGGTTATTAGGTTTAGGAATTTGGTTATCTCGAGAGGGAGACCGAATTCAGTTAAGAATTCATCCACGGGTAATTACAATTGATAATTAATATAATCTCTATCTTCATTAAAATCCAACTAGCTTAGGTTCCCTAAGGTTTGCTTTTTCCTTCGATAGTTTTCCTAAATCCTTTTAGATTATTTGACACTTAATTAATTATTTGTTCATATTTAATCATAGCATAATACTTCATCGATTTTGTTTAGGTTAGATAACATAAGACGCTGCAGTAGGTCTAGGATCACCCTTTCCCGAGAATACGACCTTGACACTCACCATTAGTGCTAGTCTGCGTCGATAGGTTCACTACCTTAGATTTTAGCTACACAAATAGCATATCAAGTTCTTGATGCCATTGCCGGTGTGAACTAGATTGGATTTGTGTTTTTTTTTGTTAATCTAGTCATTTCTATTTTCCTTGTCCTTTCAATTTTTTTAATTTTTTCTTTAGTATTATATTTATTCTTGTGTTCTTTGGTTGTTGTGTATCCATTTCAGGTAGTTTATGACCAGAAGCTCTAATCCTACTACTGTAAACCCTCTTGCTGAACCAGAGCAATCCCTCCATTTGTTGAGGAAGCATATGCAAGAAGAAAAGGAGGCACTTATAGAGTTTGAAGCTACTGTGAATTGACCAGCAGGGATGGGGGACAACAATCGGGTTGCAGATGAAGCCAAAACTATGTACGAGTTTGCCAAACCTTTTATTGAGGGGACACAAACGAGTATATTGCGACCATCTGTGGCAGCCAACAATTTCAAAATAAAGCCAAATGTGATACAGATGGTGCAAAATAGTGTACAATTTAGGGAACTACCGAGCAAGGACCCAAACACTCACATAGCCAACTTCTTGGAGATCTGTGTCACCTTCAAGATAAATGGAACAACTGATGATGCCATTTGGTTGAGGCTGTTTCCTTTCTCTCTGAGGGATCGAGCAAAAAGATGGTTGCAGTCGCTCCCAGCCAACACTATCACAACATGGAGATCATTAGCTGAGAAATTTCTCTACAAGTACTTTCCTCCAGCTAAGACTACTAAATTAAGGAATGACATTTCTTCTTTTGTGCAGATGGAAGATGAGAGCATGTATGATGCCTGGAAGAGGTACAAAGATTTGTTGAAATGCTGTCCACACCATAATCTACCAGTCTGGATGCAGGATTAGACATTCCATAGTGGTTTGAACCTTGCTACTAGACAAATGGTTGATGCAGCAGCAGGAGGGGCGCTGAACAGTAAGACATTTGAGCAGGCTCATAACTTAATAAAGGAGATGGCCATGAAGAATTACCAGTGGCAGTCTTCGAGGAGCCAACCAGTGAGGCAGGTAGTGGTCAATCATTTGGACTCCACAGCAGCCTTGGTAGCTCAAGTGGAGCTCTTGACCAAGAAGTTAGACCGACGGATGCCACTTCAAACGGCCGGATAAGGCACGCCAATTTTATGGTGGCCCTTTTCTGATTGCAAGCGTAATCACGGAGGTATGCTTGCTTCGAGTAATAATTCCTCTTCTATTATTTCTGCTGACATTGAATAGGTAGACTACATGGGTAATGCACCTAGACAGCAAAACAACCCATACAGCAACACATACAACCCCGGCTGGCATAATCATCCAAATTTCAGGTGGAGAAACAACAACGCCCCCGAGGTCCACGAGCTTCGGAGGCGCATCGGCCACCACCGGCCGATGGCGGCGGGCTATCCGTCTGACCCCTCAACTAGCCGAGAAGAAATCTAACTTAAAGGAGCTGATTATGAAGTTTGTCACGTCGATTGAGATGAGATTCCAGCAGACAGAAAGTGCTCTTAGAAATTAGCAGGCATCCTTCCAGGATTTAAAGTGTCAAATTGGGCAGATTTCTAAGATGTTGTCTGAGAGGCCATAAGGAGCATTGCAAGGCTGTCACCTTGTGATCAGGTAAGCAATTATCTAGCTCTCTACCATTAGTTGATGATGAGGATGTTTTCATGCAGGATAAGCTAGCTAGGAAGGAGCCAGAGCCTGAGACAATGGGAGAAGAAAAAGTGGAAGACAGGCAGAAGAGCCCAATGAAAGAGTACCAGCCACCAGTCCCCTACCCTGCTCGACTTAAGCAGGAGAAGGTTGATAAGCAGTTTGGTAAGTTTCTTGACTTATTTAAACAATTGCAGATTAACCTACCTTTTGTTGAAGCTATTTTGCAGATGCTGAAGTATGCCAAGTTCTTAAAGGAAAGCTTGAGTAATAAAAGGAAGTTGGAGGATTTGGGACTAGTGACTCTAAACGAGAAGTGTTCGACTATTCTTCAGAACAAGCTGCCACTCAAAAGGAGAGATCCAGGGAGTTTTACTGTTCCCTGTATCATTGGCGATTTGCCTATTAGTGGTGCATTAGCTGATTTAGGAGCTAGTACAAATTTGATGCTCACTAGTCTATTTGATAAATTAGGTTTGAGTGAACCTAAGCCCACTAGGATGAGCATTCAATTAGCTGATAGGACTGTTAAGATTCCTAGGGGTATTATTGAAGATGTGCTTGTTAAGGTAGACAAGTTTATTTTTCTTGTGGATTTTAGCGTTATGGATATGAAAGATGAGAGTACTGTGCCTTTGATCCTCGGTAGACCCTTTCTTGCAACACCTAGGGCTGTAATAGATGTTTGTGATGGAAAGCTTCAACTTAGGGTAGACGATGAGACCATTACCTTCGACCTAGCTACTACTACGAGACACTCTTTAGACCATGATGATGTTGTATTTTCTATTGATATTCTAGATTATTTGGTTGAGTCTCATTTACATGAAATATTGCTTGATGATCCTTTGCAGGTAGCTTTGCAAGGAGAGGAGGAGGAGCTATCGAACAAGCAAGTGTTGGAGCAGCTTGCTAGTTTGTTGGCTACTGAGCCTAGCTGTTCTACTAATCCTTTTCTTTCTCTTGACAGATCAGAAGTGCAGAAAGTGAACTCTTCTTTCGAGGACCCCCCGGCCTTAGAATTGAAGGAGTTACCTAAGCACTTAAGCTATGGATTCTTGGATGAGGAAGAAAAGTTATCGGTGATTATTGCATCAGATTTGACACCAGAGGAGCGAGCAAAAGCTCTAGATGCAATCAAGAGGTACAAGAAGGCCTTCGCCTATAAGATTGCTGATATTCCCGGGATCAACCCTAGTTTTTGTTCTCACAAGATTCTTATGGAGGATAGCTATAGAGCAGTAGTTCAGCCACAGAGGCAACTTAACCTGAACATGAAGGAAGTAGTAAAAAAAGAGGTAATTAAGCTCCTTGATGCAGGATTGAGGCATGACAGTAATTCGCAATGAGCAGGATGAGCTAATACCTACGCGGACGGTAATGGGATTCTGAGTTTGCATCGATTACAGGAGGCTTAATGATGCAACTTCGAAGGATCACTTCCCTCTTCCTTTCATTGATCAGATGTTAGAAAGATTGGCATGACATATATTTTACGGTTTCCTTGATGGTTTTTCAAGATATTTTCATATCCCAATTGCACCTGAAGACCAAGAGAAGATAATTTTCACCTGCCGCTACGGAACATTTGCTTATAGACGGATGCCTTTTGTTCTATGCAATGCGCCGGCTACGTTTCAACGGTGTGTGATGGCCATTTTTAATTATATGATTGAGGAGTCGATGGAGGTATTTATAGACTTCTCTATTTTTGGTAATTCATTTTCTCACTGTTTGGCAAATCTAGAACGCATGTTGGCTAGGTGCATTGAGGCTAACTTGGTGCTAAATTGGGAAAAGTGTCATTTTATGGTGAGAGAGGGAATTGTTCTAGGGCATAAGATTTCACATGCAGGGATGGAAGTCGATAGAGCTAAAATAGAAACAATATCTAAGCTACCACCCCCTAGTTCTATTAGGGCTGTTAGGAGTTTCTTAGGCCATGCTGGGTTTTATATAAGATTTATTAGAAATTTCTCTGAAATTGCTAGGTCTCTTACTCAATTACTAGTTAAGGATGAACCTTTCATTTTTGATGATGCAAGTTTGTCTTCTTTTGAGTTATTAAAGAAACTTTTGACCACAGCCCCTATCATGGCTTCGCCTGATTGGGGGCTGCCCTTTGAACTAATGTGCAATGCTAGTGACTATACAGTTGGAGTTGATAAAAAGTTCCAACCCATTTACTATGCTAGCAAGACTTTAACAGGAGCCCAGGAATATTACACTACTACAGAAAAGGAGTTGTTATGCCTTCGACAAATTCATATCACACCTCGTCTTATCAAAGACCATCGTCTTCACTGACCATCCAACTTTGAGGTATTTGTTTAATAAGCATGATGCTAAGCCAAGATTGATCAAATGGATTTTATTATTACAGGAGTTCGACATTAAGATTAGAGACAAGAAGGGCGCAGAAAATTTGGCAGCGGATCAACTATCCAGACTGGAGAATCCGAGCCTGGAAGCACTTAATGAGAGCATGATAGATGATCAATTTCCAGAGGAGCACTTGTATTCATTGAAGGTATATTCTGATTCTCCTTGGTTTTCAGATTATGCTAACTACCTTGTGGCTAGGGTCTTACCAAAGGGTATGACTTATCAATAAAAGAAGAAATTCGTTGCTGATTTGAAATACTACATTTAGGAAGATCCCTTCCTATATCGAGTGTGTGCAGACTAGGTCATTCGCCAATGTGTTTATGGCGAAGAGAGTCTCCAGATTTTGAGGCACTGTCATGAAGGACCCACAAGAGGCCATCAAGCAGGGAACCATACTGCTAGGAAGGTGTTGGATGCAGGCTTTTATTAGCCAACTATCTCCCAGGATGCTAGGACGTTTGTTCAAGTTTGCAACGCTTGTCAGCGCTCAGATAATATCTCTACCCGTGATGAAATGCCCCAAACTAGTATGCAGACAGTTGAGATATTAGATGTTTGGGGTATTGACTTTATGGGACCCTTCGCTTCCTCAAATGGTAATAAGTATATCCTCGTGGCTATTGAGTATTTCTCCAAATGCCTTAAAGCACAGGCCTTTCCTATTGACGATGCCAGAGTTATTTGCAGGTTCCTTAAAAGGTTATTTGCTAGGTTCGGCACACCTAGAGCACTAATTATTGACAGGGGAACACATTTATGCAACGCTCAATTGAAGAAGGCACTCAGGCGCTATGGTGTAACGCATCGGTTCTCTACTCCCTATCACCCATAAACGAGTGGGCAAATTGAGGTTACTAATAGGGGTTTAAAACACATCTTAGAGAGAACTGTGGGTTTAAACTCATTGGAGACTGAGCAGCGGGTTAACATGATTCTGTACCTGTAACGATGATCCATATCGAGTCCAGTTAAATGACTGAAGAACCAAAAAGAAGCACCCTTGGGAGGCATTCCCATTCTAGTTTTATGTTCTTTTTCGGTCTACTTTTATGTTATCATTTGTTTTCATGCTTGTTGATCTTTAGAACACTTACTTTATATATTAAACATAGTTGTATGAACTTAGGGTTTGAGTAATTTAAGTCGAATTTTTGGTAATTGGTGAAGAGGAACTTCCCCGTTTGATTTATTTACTTGATTTACAGCCTAAATGTGTGCATATATGTATTAAATGCAGGTAGGGAGTTTGGCGACTCGAGATGGCGAAGGAAAGCCCGGACTCCACCCGTCCACCACGGTTTCCGTGGGCATCACGGGCTGCAACAGCAGGCCGTGCTGATCAACACGGCCGTAGTCAAGCCCGTGATGAAAATGCACATGTAGAATTTAGGAACTCAGTCGTCCACCACGGCTTCTGAGGCCACCAAATCACCAGGCCGTGCCGGTCACCACACCCGTGCCCGAGCCCGTGATGGAAATGCATGTAAAGCATAAGGTAAATTCAGCCGTCACCATGGCTTCCGAAGGCACGACGGGAAGCAACACCGGGCCGTGCTGACCAACACGGCCATGCCCTCACCTATGACGGATGGGAGCCAGAATGAAGCTTTAGGGTTCAGCACAGGCTGAGTCTAGGCCGTGCTGACCAGCGCGGCCTTGCCCTTGCCCGTGCTGACCCCCGTCACTATAAAAGGAGGCCTTTTCAAAATTTTCCTATCTTTCCCTCTCTAAGCTCCAAGATGTTGTTTTCTTCCTTGTCTTTGATTTTTCTTACCTGTCTCGGCAACTTCAAGTAAGTTTCTTCGCCTTTTTCTTTTATTTGATTAAATTTGATTTTTCTTTTATGCATTTATTTTATTTAGGACATTTTGATATGTCGTGGTAGTCTACTTTGTTGCACTGCTTCAATTTGACCTCGATTAGATATAATTAATACTAGTTGCTATGTGTGATGTGAATTCGACTATGAAATGATAAATGTAGGGTTTGGTAGCAATAAAGTTTATTTATGGCATTTTATTATGAACAATTGTTAGCATAAATTTTCTTCATCTGGTGCACAATAAAGTAGGCTGGAATGTAATTGTGAATTAGTTTTATGCAGGAGATTGAGGATTTAGTCTTAGTGTTAAGTCTAAAGTTTTCTGTTAGTCGAATTATAGCCGTTATACTGTTTAATTTTCGGTATAATTTCTTGTTCGATTACTAATAATTCATTGCATTAGGTAATATGAGGGACCGTGATCAATCATGTAGAAAGCAACCGCAACGCACCGCTACCAGCAAGCGCCCGCATGGTGAAGGAACATCTTCCTCCACTTCACCTTCATCAGCGCCAGCACTAGCACTAGCACTAGCAACAGCAACTAGTCCGAGTACGAAGAGCACCAGCTGCGAATCCACCTACACCTGGTCGTCATCCATTATGGACATTTTCGAATGCAGATAACAAGAGCCGGTTCCAAGTAATAAGATGGAAGCAGGTGATGGCTGGACGTTGAATCGACTTTGTATCCCTAGAAAGAGTGGGATTGGCTCAGGATGTGCGTTCCCTGTTCAAAACTCTGCCATACGCATAATTCTTCAACATCATTGAGCCAACCTACCGCGAGCTTACAATTGAATTCCTCAGCACCTTCATCCTGCAGCAATAGATCACAAACTAGCATCAGCTTGATGCAGTTTACTTCAAACTTGGGGGAAGGAAGTTCTCAATGTCAGTTCCACAATTCAGCATGCACTTGGCACTATAGACTGAGCAAGAGACCTCGGGTGATAAGTATCAAGGATGCATCTACATCAACCCAATCTCGTAGGACACCATGTAGGATTCATTGGTACTCATGCCAGAATCATACTACCCCAGCAGGTCTAAGGCGTCTAGCCTTCCGGATCATATCCATTATCTCCATACTTTATTAGCTTACACGATTACAGGCATGGGAGATAGTTTTGGAGCGGTAACACAAACCGATGTCTTCATCCTCTAGGCTATGCAACGTCATAAGAAGCCTGACTTGGGATATCTGTTGGCTCGAAAATCTGTTCATTTTGATAGACGCCTAGCAGAAGATGCACTGCTATTTTGGCCCGTATGTAACTAGGTTAGCCAAGAGACTAGATGCATTGGACAACTGTCTGTTAGAGCTTTCATAGATTGGTGACATGACACCACTAGGGATCAAACAGATGATCAACATGCAGATGATCACGGCTACTCGACACCCACATGGCATAGAGTACAAGCTTGTAAATGCAATAGTCAGGGAGGCTAGAGAGGCAGCAGCTAGAGGAGCCCAAGACCCGACGACTGGGATTCCAGATGTTAGGATTCCTAACCCAGCCAGAGTGTTTATGCCTACATCTGGAGCCTCATCTTCTTATTCTGTAGGGACAACGAGTGCTGAGATTAGTGCTTTGGATGACCGACTAGATCGAGTCTGTGATTTACAACAGCAGTACTATACGGAGTTTGCACAACAGAGAAAGGAGTTTCGGCAGTTTCAAGAGGAGACTAGGGCACAGTTTCAAGGTTTAAACAACATGCTCTGACAACTTATGCATGGGTTGGAGAGGCAGGTCACCCAGACAGACCTAATGGCGGAGCAGATAAAAAAAATGGTGGAGACTGGAGCACAAAATCAGTGGTTCATCGATGATATGGAGTTTGATCTAGCAGGATGCTTCACGGACCCTGTGCCACCACCGCCGCCCCCTCCTTTAGCGACTTCCCCTACTCTTCATCCTCCAGCAGATTCGGCCAGTGAGGATGCGCCTTCGGCAGACTACCAGCATTGAAGTAAAAATTTATGCTATTTTTCTTTTTTCCTTTTCCTTTTTATTTTCCTTCTTTATTTTATTTTACTTTATTTTATTTTCTTTTTGCATTTTCAATTTTTTGTTATTTCCTTTCATTTTACTTTCATGTTAATTTATTTTAGTAGAACACTTTGCTTTGCCATCTTGATATGTACATTTAGTATGATCTTCAATGATTATGATGTGCTAGTTATGTGGTATACCCAGTTTTAATTTTTCTAACAATATGGACAATGTTATACTCAAGTGTGAGGTAGGTATCTATGGCTATATCCCTTAATTGTTTAAAGGCAATGATAATGGACTATTCTTAGGATGTTAAGACCTAGGTTTTTCATGACATTCAAGTTTAGTTTATTCTTCCGTAATTAATGACTTAATTCACACACTAGTACTTGATTGTCCCTCTTTATCTTTTGCTCTTGAAAGCAATTTCACTGTATTCAATATGTCAATTTGGCCGGGTTAAACCGGTGTTACTTGAGTTCCCTACAAATTTACAACTTTTGACTGTGAACTTTGATTATGTCAATCTTGTATTCAATTTATGTGATGATTCAATTGATAAGTCTGTGAACCAATTGCAAATTTTAGCCGCTTCAGACGTGAGTTTTTGAACCAAAATTTGAGCATCCATTGCAAATTGTGCTCATGATTTTTCTTGTTTGAGTGTGCGTTGTACTTAGTGTTGTTTCTAGAACTTTCTCTGTAATACTTGTTGAGGTTACATGAACTTTTGGATACCATTAGATGATTTGGGCAACTTAGGATTTCACCACATCTGGCTAAAAGCTTACCCTCTGTTTCCATTAGTGAGCTAGTTTGAGCCTTAACCTTTTTTTCATAATTTACAACTAATCACTACACATACACCATTCTATACATCTATCTTTCCTTTCACCCTGTATACTGAGTAATCATGTGTTATGTTTCTTAATTCACTTAGTCTTTTTAGTCATTCTTTGATGCTCCCTTCAATCCAAATTGGATAACTATTCTTATTGTTTATGTCACTAACCACAGCAGCCCCTATATAAACTGTTGTAATATATATACATAGTATATTTCAAAAAAAAAGGAAAGAACAAAATTTATGACTTACTTCTTAGCTCTTAACTCTTTTGAATTTAACTTTTGTGAGCATCCTTTACTTCAAATAAGGCTTAGTAAATATTTTTGTTGCTTTATACTTCTATCCAAATATTCTTACCTTTACCTCAGCCACATTTCAACCCTTGAAAAGACCCTTTGATTTTGGTATTCAATTATTCGCGGTAGTGAAGATGAGATTTATGAGCAAGCTTATGGTAAACAGGTTTTGTGCAGCTGCATTGAGGGAATTTTCGTATTTAAATGTAAACACTGTGAGTGATTTGAGAGATTCCTATGAGGCAATGGTTCTTATTCTTTAATGCTGAATTGTTATATAAGTTGTGCTTCAAGATGGTATTATTATATTTCTTCCTTAAGGGTGTATAACTTGTTAGTTACTTGAGTTTCATTCTTTATATGTTGAATAAGGTTGAGTTGTGAACTTTAGCATGGATTTTGAGGGGTGATTATTGCTTGTGCATGTATTGAGTTATTGATTGCTTGAGGACAAGCAAAAGCATAAGTCTAGGGTGATTTGATATGCATCATATTATACATATTTACATGCCCAATTGTTTACATTTTTGTGCATAGTCATCTCATTCTATTATGCCAGAATCACCTATCTTTTAGTTCTTTTCATGTTTCAGGTCATTATCAATAATCAAGGGAAATACGCGCAATTACGGACCATAATCCATCAAATTGAGCAAGGACTAGCATTCCAAGGTTGAGCACGGCCTGGACTCCAGCTGTGCTGAACCATCAAATAGTTGCCCTTCAAGAGTGCCATTTTGGCACGGTCTCCAAAGCCACCACGGCCCGTGGTGGCTCAGCACCGGCTAGGGCATGGCTCGAAAGAAATTGCGAGTTGCGGAATGCAGAGGTCCAGCACGGCCTGGACTCCGCCCATACTGATTAGCATGGGATTGACCATGGCCGTGTTGAAGGAATTATATAAAAAAATGATTTACTGAATTAGGGTTCGATTTTCTGACTCGATTTCCAATATACAAGCTTAGACCATCGTCTTCTAGACTTTAATACTCAACCTTAGAAGATCATTTCATCTATTGAAGGAAGGATTACAACTATTTTAACATCAAATTGAAGATCAAGACAAGATTTGGGAGCATTCAAGAGGCAAATTAGGGTTTACTATTCTGAATTGGGAATTAGGATTTCTCATCCAACTTGAAGAAAAAGGGTGTACATGCCTTTAATTTACTTTTCTGAATCTATTCTTTACTTTGTGTTGCTTATTAGTATGAGTAACTAAATTTAACAGAGGCTGGTTAAACCTTAATGCTAATCAAATAATCGATCGTTAGGAAGAGATTCCAACTTTAGGTTATTAGGTTTAGGAATTCAGAATCTTGAGAGGGAGACCGAATTCGTCCATAGGTAATTGCAATTGATAATCAATATAATCTGTATCTTTACTAAAATCCAACTAGCTTAGGTCCCCTAGGTTTTGCTTTTTCCTTCGAGAGTTTTCCTAAATCCTTTTAGATTATTTGACACTTAATTAATTATTTGTTCATATTTAATTAAAGCATAATACTTCATCGATTTTGTTTAGGTTAGATAACATAAGGCGCTGCAGTAGGTCTAGGATCACCCTTTCCTGAGAATACGACCTTGATACTCACCATCTGTGCTAGTCTGCATCGATAGGTTCACTGCCTTAGATTTTAGCTACACAAATAGCATATCAAGTATTTGGCACCGTTGCCGGGGAACTTTCATGTGAACTGGATTGAATTTGTGTTCTTTTTTGTTAATCTAGCCATTTCTATTTTCCTTGTCCTTTCAATTTTTTATTATTTATTCTTTAGTATTATATTTATTCTTGTGTTCTTTGATTGTTGTGTATCCATTTCAGGTAGTTTATGACCAGAAGCTCTAATCCTACTACTATACACCCTCTTGCTGAACCAAAGCGATCCCTCCATTTGTTGAGGAAGCATATGCAAGAAGAAGAGGAGGCACGGATAGAGTTTGAAGCTACTGTGAATCGACCAGCAGGGATGGGGGACAACAATCGGGCTGCGGACGAAGCTAGAACTATGTACGAGTCTGCTAGACCTTCTCTTGAGGGGACACAAAGGTTGTTTTCTAATATTTATGAATATACTCCTCTTACGAGGTTGTTTTCTAATATTAAAAAATATATCCCTTCTATGGGATTGCTTTCTCACACTCACATATGTACCCCTCGTACGGGATTATTTTCTTATATTCATAAATATATCATTTTTACGAGATTGTTTTGTTGTACTCATCAATATACCCCTCTTACGAGGTTATTTTCTCGTATTCATATATATACCCCATTTACATAGTTATTTTCTCATACAAACAAATATACCCTTGTTATGGGGTTATTTTCTAATATTTATAAATAATACCCTTTTACGGGATTTCTTACTTATACTCACAAATATACCCCTTGTACGGGGTTGTTTTCTCATATTCATAAATATACCCTTTTACGAGGTTATTTTCTCATACTCACAAATATTTCCCTTTCACGGGGTTGATTTCTAATATTCATAAATATATTCCTCTTTCAAGGTTGTTTTCTCATTCTAAAAAATATACACCTTTTACGGGGTTGTTATCTCATAATCACAAATGCACCCCTCTCACAGGTTTGTTTTCTCATACTAATAAATACAATCATTTTATGCAGTTGTTTTCTCATAGTCACAAATATGCCCTTGTTGCGAGGTTGTTTTCTAATATTTGCAAATGTACCTCTATTACAGGGTTGTTTTCTCAAATTAACAAATATACGCCTTTTACAGGGTTGTGCCCTCATACTCATCAATATACCCCTCTTACGGGTTCCTTTCTCATATTGATAAATATACCCCATTTACCGGGTTGTTTTCTCATACTCATAAATGTACCCCACTTACGGGGATGTTTTATTATATTGGCGAATATACCCCTTTTACAAGGTTGTTTTCTCATATGAAAAAATATACCCCTATAACATCGTTGTTTTCGAATATTTACAAATATATCCCTCTTATAGGGTTGTTTTTGCATATTGAAGGTATGGGGTTGTTTTCTCATAGTCATAAAGATGCCCTCTTACGGGGTTGCTTTCTCATATTCATAAATATACGCCTTTTACGGGGTTGCTTTGCATAGTCACAAATATACCCCTCGTACGGGATTACTTTCTCATATTCATAAATATACCATTTATACCTGGTTGTTTTCTCATACTAACAAATATACCCCTCTAACGGGTTTATTTTCTAATATATACAAATCTACCGCTCTTCCGATGTTGTTTTCTCATATTAAAGAAATACCCTTTTAGGGGATTTCTTCCTCACACTCACAAATATACCCCATGTACGAGGTTGTTTTCTTATATTCTTAAATATACCCTTTTACAGGGTTGCTTTCCCATAGTCACAAATATACCCCTCGTACGGGGTTGTTTTCTCTTATCCATAGATATTCCCTTTCTATGGGGTTGGTTTCTCATACTCACAAGTATAAACCTCTTACAAGGTTATTTCGCATTATTACAAATATACCCCTCTTACGGAGTTGTTTTCTCCTATTAAAAATATACACATTTTTACGGGATTTTTTCTCAAACTGACAAATGTACCCTTCTCACGAGTTTGTTTTCTTATACTCATAAAAACATAAATTTTATGTAGTTGTTTTCTCATACTCAAGTATATACCCTTTTATGGGGTTGTTTTCTCATTGTCATAAATATACCTCTTTTACGGGATTACTTTCACATACTCACAAATATATCCCTCGTATGGGTTATTTTCTCATATTCATAAATATACCCTTTCTACAGGGTTGTTTTCTCATACTAACAAATATACCCCTCTAATGGGATTATTTTCTAATACTTACAAATATACCCCTCTTACGATGTTGATTTCTCATATTAAAAAATATACCCTTTTTACGAAATTGCTTTCTCATAGTCATAAATATACCCCACGTACAGGGTTGTGTTCTCATATTCATCAATATACCCTTTTTACGGGGTCGTTTTCTGATACTCATCAATATACCCCTCTTACGGGGTTCTTTTCTCGTAATCAAAGATATACCCCATTTGCATAGTTGTTTTCTCTAGCTCATAAATATACTCCACCTACTGGGTTGTTTTCTCATACTAACAAATGTACCCCCTTTACGGGCTTGTTTTCTTATATTCACAAAAATACCCCTTTTACGGGGTTATTTTCTCATACTCATAAATATACCACTATTATGGGGTTGTTTTCTAATATTTCCAAATAAATCCCTCTAACGGGGTTGTTTTTGCATATTAACAAATATACCCCCTTTACGAGGTTCTTTTCTCATATTCATAAATATATCCCTTTTACGGGGGTTGTTTTCTCACACTCACAAAGATACCCCTCTTGCGGGGTTGGTTTCTAATATTTACAAATATACTCCTCTTACATGGTTGTTTTCTCATATTAAAAAATATAAACCTTTTGTGGGGTTATTTTCTCATATTCACAAATGTACCCCTCTCTCGGGTTTATTTTCTTATACTCATAAATACACTCATTTTATGCGGTTATTTTCTCATACTCACAAATATACCACTGTTACCGGGTTGTTTTCTCATATTAAAAAAATGTACACATTTTACAGGGTTATTTTTTCTTACTCACAAACCTACCCCTCTCATGTGGATGTTTTCTCACACTCATATATATAACCTTTTTACGGGGTTGTTTTCTCATCCTAAAAAATATACCTCTCTTAGGGGGTTGGTTTCTCAAACACATAAATATACCCTTTTTTATGGGGTTATTTTCTCATACTAAAAAATATACCCCTCGACGGGGTTGTTTTCTCATATTCATAAATATACCTTTTTTACGAGGTTGATTTCTCATGCTCACCAATATACCCCTCGTATAGGATTGTTTTCTCATATTCATAAATATACCCTTCAACATATTGGGTTGCTCATATTCACTGATAACCCCTTTTATGGCGTCGTTTTCTTTTATTTACAAATATACCCCTCTTACGGGGCTGTTTTCTTATATTAAAAGATAAAGCCCTTTTACAAGGTTATTTTCTTATAGTCAATATACCCTTGTTACGAAGTTATTTTCTAATATTTACAACTATACCCCTCTTCCAAGATTATTTTCTCATATTAACAAATATTCCCCTTTTACGAATTTATTTTCTCATACTCATAAATATACCCCTCCTATGGGTTTTTTTTCTAATACTCACAAATTTACCGCACTTACGGGGATGTTTTCTCATACTCATAAATATACTGCTTTCACGAGGTTGTTTTCTCATACTCAAAAATATATCTCTCGTACAAGGTTGTCTTCTAATACTTACAACTATCCCCTGTTACGGGGTTCTTTTCTCATAATAACAAATAAACTCCGTTTATGGGATTGTTTTCTCATACTCATAAATATACCCCTCTTACACGGTTGTTTTCCTATACTCACAAATACATCCCTCGTAGAGTTTTTTTTTCTAATATTTACAACTATACCCCTCTTAGGGGGTTATTTTCTAATATTAACAAATATACCTCCCTTTACGGGACTCTTTTCTCATACTCATAAATATACCTCTCTTACAGTGTTGTTTTCTCAAATACACAAATACACCCGTTTTATGGGATTATTTTCTCAAACTTAAAAATATACCCCTTAGAGATTATTTGTTTCTCATATTTATAAAGATATTCTTTTTACGGGGTTTTTTTGCTCACACTCATAATCATAGCCCACTTTCAGGGTTGTTTCCTCATATTAATAAATATACCCCTTCTACATAATTTTTTCCTCCTACTCAAAAAATATACCCCCTCTTACGGGGTTGTTTTCTCATATTTATTTATATACACTATTTACGGGGTTGCTTTCTTCTACTCATAAATATACCTCTCTTATTGGGTTGTTTTCTCATATTACTAAACATATGCCTTTTACGGGGCTGTTTTCTCATACTAAAAAATATACCCCTCTTATGGGGTTGTTTTCTCATATTCATAGATATACCTTTTTTACGGGATTGCTTTCTCATACTCACAAATATACCCCTCATACGGGGTTGTTTTCTCATATTCATAAATATACCCTTTATACGGTGTTGGTTTCTCATACACATAAATATACCCCTCTTGTGGGGTTATTTTCTAATATTTATAAATTTACCCCTCTTATGGAGTTGTTTTCTCATATTTATAAATATACCCTTTATATGGTGTTGGTTTCTCATACACACAAATATACCCCTCTTATGGAGTTATGTTCTAATATTTATAAATTTACCCCTCTTACGAGGTTGTTTTCTCATATTAAAAAATATATCATTTTTACAAGATTGTTTTCTGATACTCACAAATATATCCCATCTACGAGATTGTTTTCTCATACTTATAAATATAACCCTTTTACGCGGTTATTTTCTCATACTTACAAATATAGCCCTCTCACGGGGTTGTATGCTAATATTTACAAATATATCGCTCTACCGGGTTTTTTCCTTATTTTAAAAAAATACCCCTTTTACGAAATAGTTTTCTGATACTCAAAATATACTCGTCTCATGGGGTTGTTTTCTCATATTCATAAATATACCCCTTTTACAGGATTGCATTCTCATACTCACACATATGTCCCTTGTACTGGTTTGTTTTCTAATATTTACAACTATACCACTCTCACAATGTTGTTTTATGATATTAATAAATATACCCTTTTTACAGTGTTGTTTTCTCATATTCATAAATATACCGCTCTTACAGGGTTATTTTCTCATATTCATAAATATAGCCCTTTATGGGGTTGCTTTATCATACTCACAATTATACCCCTCGTACGGGCTTGTTTTCTCATATTCATAAATATACCCTTTTCAAGGGGTTGTTTTCTCATACTCACAAATACACCCCTCTCACGTGTTGATTTCTAATATTTACAAATATATCCCTCTTACGGGGTTGTTTTCTTATTCTAAAAAATATACACATTTTACGAGGTTGTTATCTCATAATCACAAATGCAACCCTCTCACAGGTTTATTTTCTCATACTCATAAATACACTCGTTTTATGCAGTTGTTTTCTCATAGTCACAAATATACCCTTGTTGCGAGGTTGTTTTCTAATATTTGCAAATGTACCTCTCTTACGGGGTTGTTTTCTCAAATTAATAAATACATGCCTTTTATGGGGTTGTGCCCTCACACTCATCAATATACTCCACTTACGGGTTCTTTTCTCGTATTGATAAATATACCCCATTTACTAGGTTGTTTTCTCATACTCATAAATGTACCCCACTTACGGGGTTGTTTTATTATATTGGCGAATATACCCCTTTCACAGGGTTGTTTTCTCATATTAAAAAGTATACCCCTGTAACATTGTTGTTTTAGAATATTTACAAAAATATCCCTCTTATAATGTTGTTTTCGCATATTAACAAAGATACCCTTTTATGGGGTTGTTTTCTCACAATCATAAAGATACCATGTTACGGGGTTGTTTTCTCATATTCATTAATATACGCAATATACCCCTCGTACGGGGTTACTTTCTCATATTCATAAATATACCATTTCTACCTGGTTGTTTTCTCATACTAACAAATATACCCCTCTAACGGGTTTATTTTCTAATATATACAAATGTACCGCTCTTCCGAGGTTGTTTTCTCATAGTAAAAAACTACCACTTTTAGGGGATTGCTTCCTCACACTCACAAATATACCCTTTTACAAGGTTGTTTTCTCATATTCATAAATATACCCTTTTATGGGGTTGCTTTCCTATAGTCACAAATATAACCCTCGTACGGGGTTGTTTTCTCATATCCATAAATATACCGTTTCTACGGGGTTGGTTTCTCATACTCACAAGTAAACACCTCTTACGGGGTTATTTCGCATTATTACAAATATACCCCTCTTATGGAGTTGTTTTCTCATATTAAAAATATACACATTTTTACGAAATTTTTTCTCAGACTGACAAATGTACCCTTCTCACGAGTTTGTTTTCTTATACTCATAAATACACACATTTTATGCGGTTGTTTTCTCATACTCATGTATATACCCCTTTTATGGGGTTGTTTTCTCATTGTCATAAATATACCTCTTTTACGAGATTGCTTCCATATACTCACATATACCCCTTGTATGTGTTATTTTCTCATATTCATAAATATTCCCTTTCTACAGGGTTGTTTTCTCATACTAACAAATATACCCTTCTAATGGGATTATTTTCTGATATTTACAAATATACCCCTCTTACGATGTTGTTTTCTCATATTAAAAAATATACCCCTTTTACGGAATCGCTTTCTCATACTCATAAATATAACCCTCATACAGGGTTATTTTCTGATATTCATTAGTATACTCTTTTTACGGGGTGGTTTTCTAATACTCATCAATATACCCCTCTTACGGTGTTCTTTTCTTGTAATCATAGATATATCCCATTTGCACAGTTGTTTTCTCTTATTCATAAATATAGCCCACTTACTGGGTTGTTTTCTCATACTAACAAATATACCCCCTTAAAGGGGTTGTTTTCTTATATTCACAAAAATACCCCTTTTACGAGGTTTTTTTCTCATACACATAAATATAACCCTGTTACGGGGTTGTTTTCTAATGTTTCGAAATAAACCCCTCTAACGGGGTTGTTTTTACATATTAACAAATATACGCCCTTTACGAGGTTCTTCTTTCGTATTCATAAATATATCCCTTTTTTGGGGTTGTTTTCTCACACTCACAAAGATATCCCTCTTTCGGGGTTGATTTCTAATATTAACAAATATACTCCTCTTACAGGGTTGTTTTCTCATGTTAAAAAAATATAAACCTTTTGCGGGGTTATTTTCTCATATTCACAAATGTACCCCTCTCTCGGGTTTATTTTCTCATACTCATAAATACACTTATTTTATGCGGTTATTTTCTCATACTCACAAATATATCCCTGTTACTCGGTTGTTTTCTCATATTAAAGAATTATACACATTTTATAGGGTTGTTTTCTCTTACTCACAAACCTACCCCTCTCATGTGGATGTATTTGATGTGCGTAGAATACACACATCTAAATAGGGATTTTAAGGCATAATTTATGTACATTTGGATGTGAATTGATCCCAACACTCACCCTATGCGTTTGTTTGTGTGCTTTAAGTACAAAAGAAGTCAAAGTGTGATAAAGGGAAGAATTGGAGTAGAATTGGATGTCAAAGTTGCCGAAACAAGTCGAGTTTGCATATCCCTAATCTGAACATGGCTATGTTGGTTTTAACACTGCCCGTGTTCCCAACACGGGCACCAAAACGGCCGTTTTAGGTGCATTAAACATCAAAGAAGAAGAGGCATTAGGGAATACGACCACAGAGAGTAACACGGCTAGGAACACCAGACTGTGTTCCCAACATGGCCAGGAACACGGCCATGTTCGCGGCGATAGGACGAATTAATTAAAAGAAAGTGAAAGAGGAAAGAAGGAAAAACGGCGGGGAGAATGTTCCAAACCCTAATTTTTCTCTCCCTAAGGGTTTTCTGAGCTGAAACCAAGGAAAAAGGAGACCTGGACCAAGGTTTCAATTGGATTCCCTTGAAAGATTGAAGATTGGGTGAGGTTCGTTGATTGGTTTCAATCTGAGCAAGAGGAACAAGAATCGATTCAATTCGTGCAAGAGGAATTGGGGCTGTTTACTCTCATCCAAGGGTGTAATTGGGTTTTCTCTACCTTTACTCATTGTTGTAATTGAATTCTTGTAGGTTTTGATAATGAACATGTTTAGCTAGATTGATTAAATCCATTACAGGGTTGTTTTCTAATATTTCCAAATAAACCCCTCTAAACAGGGTTGATTTTGCATATTAACAAATATACCCCCTTTACGGGGTTCTTTTCTCGTATTCATAAATATATCCCTTTTACGGGGTTGTTTTCTAGCACTCACAAAGATACCCCTCTTGCGGGGTTGATTTCTAATATTTACAAATATACTCCTCTTACAGTGTTGTTTTCTCATATTAAAAAATATAAACCTTTTGCGGGATTATTTTCTCATATTCACAAATGTACCTCTCTCATGGGTTTATTTTCCCATACTCATAAATACACTCATTTTATGCGGTTATTTTCTCACACTCACAAATATACCCCTGTTGCGGGGTTGTTTTCTAATATTTGTAGATGTACTTCTCTTATGGGGTTATTTTCTCAAATTAAAAAATATACCCCTTTTATGGGGTTGTTCTCTCACATACTCATAAATGTGCCCGATTTACGGGGTTGCTTTCTTATATCAACAAATATACCACTTTTACGTGGTCATTTTCTAATATATATAAATATATCCCTCTTACAAGATTGTTCTTGCATATTAACAAATATACCCTTTTTATGGTGTTGCTTTATCATACTCACCCATATACCCCTTGTACGGGGTTGTTTTCTCATATTCATAAATATACTCTTTTTACAAGATTGTTTTGTCATACAAACAAATATTTCCCTCTTACGGGGTTAATTTCTAATATTTACAAATATATTCCTCTTACGGGGTTGTTTTTCCATATTGAAAAATATATCCCTTTTACGGGATTGCTTTCTCGTACTCATAAATATACGACTTGTACAGGGTTGTTTTCTCAAATTCATAAATATACTATTTTTTCTGGTGATTCTCTGTTACGAGGTTCTTTTCTAAAATTAATAAACATACCCTTTTTATGGGGTTCTTCTCTCATACTTATAATGTACCCGACTTATGGGGTTGTTTTCTTCTATTGACAAATATATCGCTTTTTTACTGGGTTGTTTTCTCATACTCTGAAATGCTCCCATGTTACGGAGTTGTTTTCTAATATTTATAAATATACCCCCATTATAGTGTTGCTTTCTCATACTTACAAATATACCTCTTGCATGGGGTTCTTTTCTCGTATTTATAAATATATCTTTTTACGGGGTTGTTTTCTCATACTCACAAAGATACCCCTCTTACCAGGTTGATTTCTAATATTTACAAATATACTCATCTTACGGGGTGGTTTTCTCATATTAAGAAATATGTCCTTTTTATGGGATTGCTTTCTCATACTCATAAATATACCCCTCGTACGAGGTTATTTTCTCATATTCATAAATATACCCTGTTTATTGGGTTGTTTCCTTATACTCATCAATATACTCCTCTTACGGTGTTCTTTTCTCGTATTCATAAATATACCCCATTTACACGGTTATTTTCACATACTCATAAATCTATCCCACTTATGGGGTTGTCTTCTTATATTAACAAATATAACCCTTTTACGGGGTTGTTTTCTCATACTCATAAATATACCCCTATTACGGGGTTGTTTTTAATATTTCCAAATATACCCCTTTAACGAGTTTTTTTTTGCACATTAACCAATATAATCCTTTTACGGGATTGCTTTCTCATACTCATAAATATACCCCTTGTTCAGTGTTCTTTTCTCGTATTCATAAATATACTTTTTTTACGGGGTTGTTTTCTCATACTCACAAAGATACCCTTCTTGCAAGGTTGATTTCTAATATTTACAAATATACTCCTCTTACGGGGCTGTTTTCTCATATTAAAAGATATACACCTTTTAAGGGGTTATTTTCTTATATTCACAAATGTACCCCTCTGACGGGTTTGTTTTCTCATTCTCATAAATACACCCATTTTATGCTGTTGTTTTCTCAAATTCATAAATATACCCTTGTTCCTTGGTTGTTTTCTAATATTTGCAAATATACCTCTCTTATGGGGTTCTTTTCTAAAATTAACAAATATACCCTTTTATGGGGTTCTTCTCTCAAACTCATAAATGTACTCGACTTACGGGGTTGTTTTCTTTTATTGACAAATATACCACTTTTACGGGGTTGTTTCCTCATACTCAGAAATACACCCTTGTTATGGAGTTATTTTCTAATATTTATAAATATACCCCTTTTACGAGATTATTTTTGCATATTAATAAATATACCCCCTTTACGGTGTTGCTTTCTCATACTTACAAATATATCCCTCGTACGGGGTTATTTTCTCGTATTTATAAATATATCCGTTTTATGGGGTTGTTTTCTCACACTCACAAAGATACCCCTCTTACGGGGTTAATTTCTAATATTTACAAATATACTCCTCTTACAGGGTTGTTCTCTCACATTAAAAAATATACCCCTTTTGCGAGATTGCTTTCTCATACTCACAAATATACCCCTCATACGGGGTTGTTTTCTCATATTCATAAATATACCCTTTTTACTGGGTTGTTTTCTTATACTAATCAATATACCCCTCTTACGGGGTTCTTTTCTCATATTTATAAATATACCTTATTTACATGGTTGTTTTCACATACAAATAAATCTACCCCACTTATGGGGTTGTTTTCTTATATTGACAAACATATCCCTTTTATGGGTGTTTTCTCATACTCATAAATATACCCCTGTTATAGGGTTGTTTTCTAATATTTTCAAATATCTGACGAGATTGTTTTTGCATATTAAATATACCCGTTTTACGTGGTTGCATTCTCATATGCACAAATAAACCCCTTGTACGAAGTTGTTTTCTCATATTCATAAATATGCTTTTTTTTACTGGGTTGTTTTCTTATACTCATAAACATACCCCTTTTACGGAATTCTTTTCTCGTATTCATAAATATACCCAATTTACATTGTTGTTTTATCATACTCATAAATGTACCCCCCTTACGGGATTATTTTCTTATCTTGACAAATATACCCTTGTTACGAGGTTGTTTTCTAATATTTACAAATATACCACTCTTACAGGGTTGTTTTCTCATATTCATAAATATATCCCTTTTACAAGATTGCTTTCTCATACTCATAAATATACCCCTCGTACGGGGTTGTTTTCTCATATTCATAATTATACCCTTTTTATGGGATTGTTTTCTCATACTCACAAATATACTCCCTACAGGGTTGTTTTCTAATATTTACAAATATACCCCTCTTACGGGGTTGTTTTCTCATATTAAAAAGTATATCCCTTTTACGAGGTTGAATTCTTATATTCACAAATATACCTTCTCCATAGAGTTGGTTTCTCATATTTACAAATATACCCTTCTTATAGGGTTGTTTTATCATATTAAAGATACACCCTTTCGAAATTGTTTTCGCAAACTCATATATATACTGCTTTTACGGGGTTATTTTCTCAAACCTAAAAATGTACCACACCTATGGGGTTATTTTCTAATTTTCACAAATATACCCCTCTTACGAGATTGTTTTCATATATTAAAAGACATACCCCTTTACAAGATTGTCTTATGATCCTCACAAATATACCCCTATTGCCGGGTTGTTTTCTCGTATTAAAAAAATATACACTTTTTACAGGGTTATTTTCTCTTACTCACAAACCTACCCTCTCATGTGGATGTTTTCTCATACTCATATATATACCTTTTTACGGGGTTATTTTCTCATCCTAAAAAATATACCTCTTTTAGGGGGTTGGTTTCTCAAACACACAAATATACCCTTTTTTATGGGGTTGTTTTCTCAAACTCAAAAGTATACCCCTCGTATAGGGTTGGTTTCTTATATTCATAAAGATATGCTTTTTACGGGGTTGTTTTCTCACACTCATAATTATAACTCTCTTACGGGATTATTTTCTAACATCACAAATATACCTCTCGCACGGGGTTGCCTTCTAATACTTAAAACTATCCCCCTGTTACAAGGTTGTCTTCTAATATTAACTTATATACCCCTTTTACGGGATTATTTTCTCATAATCATAAATATGCTCCTCTTACTAGGTTATTTTCTCATATTAACAAATATGCCCCTTTTACAAAGTGGTTTTCTTATATTCAAAGATATACCCCTCATAGGCTATTATTTTCTCATATTAAAAAATATATCCCTTTTACAGTATTATTTTCTCATATTACAGGACTGTTTTCTCATACTAAAAAATATACTCCTATTACGGTGTTGCTTTCTTATACTCATAAATATACCTTTTTTACGAGGTTGTGTTCTCGTACTCACAAATATAATCCTCCAACGCGATTATTTTCTTGTACTCATAAACATACCTCCTTTTATGAGGTTGTTTTCTCATAGTCGCAAATAAACTCTTGTTATAGGTTGGTTTTCTAATCTTGACAAATATACCCCTCTTACGGGGTTGTTTTCTCATATTCATAAATATACCCCTTTTACGGGGTTGCTTTCTCATACTCCCAATTATACCCTTCGTAAGGGGTTGTTTTCTCATATTCATAAATATACCCATTTTACGGGGTTGTTTTCTCATACTCAAAAATATATCCCTGTAATGCGATTGTTTTTTCATACTCATAAATATACCTTATTTTATGAGGTTCTTTTCTCATACTCATAAATATACTCTTGTTACGGTTTATTTTCTAATATTTATGAATATACCCCTATTATGGGGTTGTTTTCTCATATTAATAAATATACCTCTTTTATGGGGTTACTTTCTCACACTCATAATTATACGCCTCATATGGGGTTGTTTTCTCATACTCATAAATATATCCCCTTTTACGAGGTTGTTTTCTCATACTCATAAATATACCCATATTACTGGTTTATTTTTAAATATTTACAAATATGCCCCTCTTACGGCGTTGTTTTCTCATAGTAATAAATATTCTCGTTTTATGAAATTATTTTCTCAGACTAAAAAATATACTCCTCTTACGGGGTTGTTTTCTCGTAGTAATAAATATTCTCCGTTTATGGAATTGTATTCTCATACTAACAAAATATACCCCTCTTATGGGGTTGTTTTCTCATATTCATATGTACACCCAGTTCTTAGGGTTACTTTCTCATACTCACAAATATATCCCTCGTACGGGACTGGTTTCTCATATTTATAAAGATACCCTTTTTATGGGTTTGTTATCTCATACTCATAAATATACCTCTCGTACGGGGTTGTTTTCTCATATTCATAAATATACCTCTTTTACGGGGTTGGTTTCTCATACTCACAAAGATACCCCTTATTCGGGATTGCTTTTCATATTCATAAATATACCCCTCTTACGGGGTTGCTTTCTCATACGCACAAATATACTTCTCATACGGGGTTGTTTTCTCATATTTATAAATATACCCTTTCCACTGAGTTCTTTTTCATATTCATAAATATACCCCACTTAAGGGGTTACTTTCTATTATTTACGAATATACCATTCTTATGGGGTTATTTTCTCATACTCATAAATGTACCCCTGTTACGAGATTTTTTTCTAATATTCACAACTATTGTCACACCCCTATTACATTCTAACCAACAGACATTAGCTAGGTAGCATACAAGCGTCGTAGACTATATACTACATGTAGATAGGTTAATATGCAGATTGTTAAGAATCAAGACATAAGGTTATTAATATATAAACATATGATTATACTTAAACATCATTTAACAAGTATTCAAAACATCTTCTTATGCCTTACAAGGCACACTTCCATATACATCACATAACTGCATACAAAATGCATCAGGAGGAGACTCCACAAAACTGGCCAACTTGACAGAATTGCTAAAAGCTAGACTTCGGATACAACCAACGGATGCACTACTATTTACAAACTTGAAAAGAAAAATTTTGGAGAGGGGTGAGCCTCCAGCTCAGTAAATAAATAATCAACATAATCTATATCACATACACTTAATACAATTGCCACCCAATCACATAACTTACCATGATTCATAATTTAGGCATAAATTCATACCATTCTACTCAATTCATTATAACCATCACAGAAAAAAATACAATTTAGCAATTATGGTTAGTTCTCATGATTTATGGATCCTCTTTACTATGCTGCTCCTCCTCATCCTCACCTATTGCACACGTAAGCTGCTCCGCCTCATCCTCACATTACACACTTTTATAGCCTCTCTAGGCTTTATATTTTTTTTCACAGGGGAATCCACCATTCACACGAACATATGTACTTAATATCACAATTCAATCATTTCACTTTTATCATTTTCAAGCAATAACAATTGTTCCACTCAACACCAATCATTTCCATCTCATTCATTCAAACATAACACAATATTAAGCAAACACAACCATTCACAGAACATTTGATTAAATATATGAACATAGCAAATATTAACTATTTACTTACTCAAAATACACTTATTCCTTCAGCATAAAAGAACCTCCTTTCTCCACAACTTCCTTTCCAGGCCTTTGAGTTCCTGTTAACACATTCATCAATTCATATTTCATGCATATTCTAAATATTCATGTAAATGCTAGTTCTAATGATTATAAGATCATCCCTTCTCTAATTCATAGGTCTAACTCTTCCTTTAAGACTCTCAATTACTGTTTTAATATCGTATAAACATGTTCCATCTAGCTATATACCAATTTAACTCAAATTAACATCAAATAAATTGCATAAAACTAATCTCCAACATCTCTATTTTCTAGACAGAATTTAGTATCAAAGTATATTTATTGCTGAGCAAAATTGGCTTAATAAAAAACTCTCGTATTAAATAGACATTTACTTTATGTGTCTAGTTTCATATCCAGGAAGAATTACTCAATTCCAACTTCTATAGATTTAATTATTCTTAAATTACTGAGCAAGGGTCATACAGCTAGTTGTACCCGAGCAGCAATCTGTTTGCTCAATGTAAGCAACCAAAGACAGCAAAAATAGCAAAATCACAAAACTACAAAGTTATAGAGGACTCTTCAAAATTTCTATAGACACCAATTAAGCTTAATTTGGACTTATATAACGCATGTTATGCCCAAAATACAGAATATTAAGGTTGTTGGAATTTTGACAGTTTTCTGTCTTGACATACTTAAACTTAAATCAAGCTTAATCTCTATGAAATCATTCAATACTCTACTAATTCATGATAATCAGACCTTTAATTAATCAATGAAAGCATCAATTGAAGTTTTCCCAATTTATACTCAAGAACCCTAGTGACAAATTAATAATACTCAAGTATCAACTCACCAATTTCAGCGTTTGGGTTGCTAATATGCTTAAATCCTTTAGCTTTAGCTTGGCTCTTTCAATAGTTGGTAAAATCCTATCTTAATCTTAAGTTTTTCTAGGTATTTCACTCCTCTTTCTTGTTCCAAATTTTGAGTTTTTGGCCATGTACGAATTTTAGAGAAATGAAGAGGTAAAATGAGCTTGCTCATGGTTCCAATTTCCAAGATTCATCTCTCAATGCCACCACCTACTTAAACTAGTTTTATCATCCTAAATTAATTCTTACTAACCATACATAGGTACTAACTTTTAATTGTATCTTTTAAGTCCAATCTATTTATCCAACTTCAACTATTGGTTCAATTAATTCTTAAGGCTTAATACACATAACCCAAGTGCTTAATCAACTTATCTAAATTAATAATCTAATATCATGCTTCTTATTCTCTACTTATAATTAATATATATATCTATTCTCATAAAATAAAAATATTATTAATATACCATCATATGCCTAATGATCAAATGTAAATGCACATAATATGTGTGATGAGAAAATGCAGGCGTTACAACTATACCCCTCTTACTGGATTATGTTTGCATATTAATAAATATACCCTTTTAACGGAGTACTTTTCTCACATAAATAAATGCCTCTTACGGGGTTGTTTTCTTGTATTCATAAATATATTCCATTTACAAGGTTATTTTTTTATACTTATAAATGTATCGCACTTTCGGAGTTGTTTTCTCATAGTCACAAATCTACCCCTTCTACACAGTAGTTTTGTTATATTCATAACTATACTAGTTTCGGGGTTGTCTTCAAATATTTTCAAATATGCCCCTCTTACGTGGTTATTTTCTCATATTAATATACATACGTCTTTTACTGGGTTGTTTTCTCATACTCTAAAATATACCCCTCTTACGGGTTGGTTTTTTTATATTCATAAATATACCTTTTATACGGGGTTGCTTTCTTATACTCACAAATATATCCCTCTTACGAGATTATTTTCCCATACTTATAAATACACTTGTTCTATAGGGTTGGTTTCTCATACTCACAAATATACCCCTCTTACGATGTTGTTTTCTAATATTTACAAATATACCTCTCTAAGGGGTTGTTTCCTCATATTAAAAAATATACCCCTTTTATGAAATTGTTTTCTTATACTCAAACTATATTTGTATGATGGGGTTGTTTTCTCATATTCATAAATATACCCCTTTTACAGGATTGCATTGTCATACTCACACATATATTTGTGACAGCCTGACCTAGAGAAGCGATCCGACGAGGGTGGGAAATGGACACTGAGGAAAGGATAGGATGCTTGGACAAGGAGCGTCTTCTGGCAGGCTTCTAGGATGGCAGCACTCTAAGGTACGGGGGTACATGAATGAATCGAATTGCATATCAAAATGGGGTGGGGAATGGTTGATAACATATATGTAAAGAGTTGGAACTAATCACATGAGGCGCCTTTTGGTTGTTTGGCTGTGGAGTTATAGGAACTCCAAAGTTAAACGTGCTTGGTTCAAAGAAATTCTAGGATGGGGGACCTCTTAGGAAGTTCTCGAACATGCCAAAAGGACAAAACTGTGAGGCTAGTGGGAGCCAAAGCGAACGATATCTTATGTGATCTGGTTCCGGATCGTTTGAAATGGTATCAAAGCAGGACCCTTTAGTAGATGTCTGGCGTATATGAATGAATCGAATTGCACATCAAAATAGAGTAGGGAATGGTTGAAACATATATGTAAAGAGTCGAAACTAATTACTTCAGGTGCTTTTTGGTTGTTTGGCTGTGGAGATATAGAAAATCCAAAGTTAAACGTGCTTGGTTTAGAGAAATTCCAGGATAAGGACCTCTTGGGAAGTTCTCGAACCTGCGAAAGGGACAAATATCTTGGGAAGTTCTCGAACCCGGCTAGTGAGGGCCAAAGCGGACAATATCTCATGTGATTTGGTTCCGAGTCATTACAATATCCCTTATAAGGATTTGTTTTCTAATTCTTACAACTATACCACTCTCACGAGGTTATTTTATGATATTGACAAATATACCCCTTTTACAATATTGTTTTCTCACACTCATAAATATACCCTTCTTACGGGGTTGTTTTCTCATATTTATAAATTTACACATTTATGGGGTTGCTTTCTCATACTCACAAATATACCTATCATACGGGGTTGATTTCTCAAATTCATAAATATACCCCATCTACGGGGTTGGTTTCCCATACTCACAAATACACCCCTCTTATGGGATTGTTTTCTCGGACTCATTAATATATCCCTTTTACCAGGTCGTTTTCTCATATTCATAAACATACCCGTCGTAAGGGGTTTTTTTAAATATTTATAATTATGCCCCTCTTATAGGGTTATTTTCTCATATTAAAAAATATACCCTTTTACGGGATTATTTTCTGATAGCCAAAAATATACTCCTCTTACGAGGTTGTCTTCTCATATTCATCAATATATTCCTTTTACAAAGTTGCTTTCTCATATTCACAATTATAGCCCTCGTAAGCGGTTATTTTCTCATATTCATAGATATACCTTTTTTACGGGGTTATTTTCTTATACTCACAAATATATCCCTTTAACGCAATTTTTTTCTCATACTCATAAATATATCCCCTTTACGACGTTGTTTTCTCATACTCACAAGTATACACTTGTTACTGGTTTGTGTCAAATATTTACAAATATACCCCTCTTACGAGGTTGTTTTCTTATATTAATAAATATACCCCTTTTACAAGGTTGCTTTCTCATACTCACAATTATACCCCTTGTACGAGGTTGTTTTGTCGTGCTCATAAAATACTCCTTTTACGAGGTTGTTTTCTTATAGCCACAAATATACCCATGTTACTAGTTTGTTTTCTAATACGTATAAATATACCCCTCTTATAGGGTTGTTTTGTAATATTAATAAATATTCCCCTTTTATGGGGTTGCTTTCTCATACTCACAAATATACCCCTCATAAGGGGTTGGTTTCTCATATTCATAAAGATACCCTTTTTATGGGGTTGTTATCTCATACTCATAAATATACCTCTCCTATGGGGTTGTTTTCTCATTTTCTAATATTCATACATATACCCCTCTTACGGGGTTGTTTTTGCTTATTAAAATGGTTGTTTTCTCATACTCATCAATATACCCCTCTTACGGGGTTATTTTCTCGTATTCATAAATACACCCCATTTACAGGGTTGTTTTCTCATACTCATAAATATACCCCTTTTAAGGGTCTGTTTTCTCATATTCATAAATATATCCCTTTTACGGTATTGTTTTCTCACACTCACAAATAAACCACTCTTACGGAGTTGTTTTCTCATGTTAAAGATATACTCCTTTTTTGGTGTTGTTTTCTCATACTCATAAATGGGGTTGTTTTCTCATATTCATAAATATACCCCTTTTATAAAGTTTTCTTTCTTATACTTATAAATGCATCCCACTTATGCGGTTGTTTTCTTATATTCACATATATACCCCTATTACGTGGTTGTTCTCTAATAGTTACAAATCGATTGAAAATAAAAGATATAAAAGATAAAGCTTTTATTTTTATGTCTTTTTATTTTTGTAGTTGTATTTTATTCTTATCCCTCATGGGGACAGCAGGTAGAGGAACTAGTTGGCAGGAATTTTTTTGATACCCCTCTTACTAGGTTGCTTTCATATATTAACAAAGATACCCTGTCTTCGGGGTTGGTTTCTTACACTCATAAATATACCCTTCTTACGGGGTTGTTTTGCATTATTTACAAATATACGCCTCTTATACGCACAAATATACTCACAAATCTACCCCCTCACGGGTTTGTTGTCTCAAACTCATAAACATACCCCTTTTATGCGGTTTCTTTCATATACTCGCAAATATACCCCTGTTGCGGGGCTGTTTTCTAATATTTACAAATAGATCGCTATTATGGTGTTATTTTCTCATATTAACAAATATACCCCTGATGGGCTCTTTATGCAACCTACACCTAAGGCAGTGAACCTACCGATGCAGCCTAGCACTAGTGAGTATCAAGGTCGTATCCCTGGAGATCGGGTGAACCTAGAGTTACTACTGTTTGTTATGTTATCTAGTCTGAAATAGGGTGTGAAAGTTCTAACGTACCAGCTAATGGTTATGAGTGCAAATAAGTAAATGAAGAACAATGGATAATCAAAAGACAATTGCAAAGAGAGAAACAAACCCAAAAGGGAGCCTAAGTGATGGAATTCTAAAGATGGATTTTATGGATTGCCGATCTTGCTTACCCGTGCCTAAATCCCGAATTGAATCCCGGTTCCTCTCTCGAGCTTCGGATTCCTAAACCTGCACTAACCTAATGGAATCTCTTCCTATCGGATTACTACGGATTAGCATTAAGTATGATTTAAAACTATTAAGAGTTATTAGTTCTTAATCCGTGAGTAAATCAACCTTATCTCTAAGTGTTAACTACCGGTTCTTACTATTCAATGTCCGGTTGTAACAAGCATTTCTCAATGTCAAGAAACAACCTAATAAACAATTAATCCAACGTCTCAAATTAAGCTGAATCAAACTTTTATTCTTTGAATAGCAAGAAGATTGCAAGAATGACAATTATAAAAACTAACAATTAATCATAATCCATCAACAAAGGTGAACCCTAATGGATTCAAAAGATCTAGCTACTCATGTTCATGGTTAAAGCAATTAGGGAACAAAATAAGGAAAAACAAATTAAAGGCATGTACACCCTTCTCTTTCAAGCTGAATGAGAAACCCTAAATTTGCAAATTCGAAATCTCAACCCTAGTTGCCTCTTGAATGCTCCCAAAGTTTGTCTTGATCTTCAATTCGATGTTGGAACAAGTGAAATCCCTCCTTCAATTGATGAAATTGATCTCTCAAGGTCTACAATTGGGGTATAGGAAACAATTAATTAAGTGTGTGTCTTGGAATTGAGTCCAAAAATCATCCCCCTCTAAAAGAACTCAAAATTGCCCATATAGTTGATTGACGCAGTGAGTCCGAGCGGTCTTTGAATCTGTAAATCTGTTGTCTTGACTCCTTCCAAGCCGTGCCCAAGCCGGTCTTTGAGCCACCACAGGCCATCTTTGGAGGCCGTGGTAGCTCTGAAGTCGTCTTGAAATGGCACAATTGGGGATAGCCTCTTGGTAATTCAGCACGGCCGGAGTCCAGGCCATGCTCAACCCTCGGGGTGCTAGTTCTCACCCAATTTGATGGATTTTGGTCCGTAATCACACGTATTTCCCTCGATTATTGATGGTGTCCTTTGAGAATGACGTGAAACGAGAAAGGAAACAAAAGCCAGGTGATTCTAGCATAAAATGGGATAAGCATGCATAAAAATGTAAACAATCGGGCATGAAAACATGTGTAGTATGATGCTTATAAAATTACCCCACACTTAAACTTTTGCTTGTCCTCAAGCAATCAACAACTCACTCCTCAAATAGATACCAAATAACTCAATCAAATGCATTGCAGGAGGTTAGCTCAAAACAAATTTCAAAACTCCATAATGATTTTTCCCAAAATCCCCAAATCACTAAATCCTTAAGAGAGAGAACAAACTTAATAAAGTTGCTAAAGTTAAAATGATAAACCATCTAAATTGAGAAATTGAGAACCATGCCTCACAAGTGTATATAGGTGAAAGAAGATCGCCAAGCTCTCAACGCAAAAATACAAAAAAAGTGCTTACCATCGGCTTACTTATAGATCCAATCTCCACTACTACGAAATAATCAATAATCATGATCAAAGGGTCTTGAGCCAGGTTGTAATGGGGTTAAGGTAGGGTACGTATAAATATGGAAAGTAGGCTACAAGTTGCTGGAAGTTAAGCAAGTAATGCAAGAAAGTAACGAAGGATCAAGTGTTGTACCAAAATGAACACTAAGTTGCTCTAAAAATAAGATGATGCTCGAAATGAACTGAATTAATACTTTCTTCTTCTTCTTTTTTTTTTATATAATTATATATATACTATGTATATATATTACAACAGCTTATGTAGGAGTTGTTGGTTATTGACACATATAATAATTGAAGGGAGCATCTATGAAAAATCTAGCAACTTAGTGAAATATATGAATGCAGATTGATCCAAAGTAAAATGCAGCATAACTTATATACTTTCCAGCAACAATGGTAGAAAGAATGGTCAAATGAATAGAAGTGATACAATGAGTGTCACTGTTATTATTGTCACGAAAGGAATGGCTAAGGCTCAAAATTGGTTCACTAAGGGAAAAACAGGGTTAGGCTTTTTGCCAAATTGTGTAAATCCTAAGTGCCCAAATCATCTCACGATTATTGACAATTCATGTAATCTCAAAAGATATCGTAAAGCAAGTTCTAGAAACAGAGATTCTGTACAATGCTCACTAATGAAAGAAAAGGGAGCATAATAGTGATGCACCAATTGGCTCAAAATCTCACCATTTGAGTGGGTTAAAATTGCATGAATTCTCAACTCAAAGTTTAAACAGTCAATCACAATAATAAGAAACAATATTAACAGTGTTCTATATCTAAGATAAAGTAAAATGGAAGAATTTAAGGAAAAATACCGGTTTTACGGGCTGGATTGTAATTAAGAGATTCGTTCATTGCCTTCTTCCAACAAGGTTCGATAAAAGCTATAAGGGAATCCATTCAAAGGAGAAAATCATTAGCGCACGGATCTACGGTACCTACCCCACACTTGTGAAAACAACATCTCGGTGTAAACAAGGTAGGCACTCCAAAATAAAAGGAATAAAATCACGTAAAATGAAGCTAATTATGGGAGTCCATAAAAGAAATTAGAAAACTAAGAGAAAAATAAGACGGCAAAAGAGATAAAAACTAGAAAGTCTACTGAATCGCCCTTGATGTGTACTTTAACACTTCAAAATATGTTAGTCCTCAAAATTACGTCACGAGCATCAAGTAGGCTAACTCCGCAAAATTCAAGAATAAACACATTCCAAGCAACATCTAGTAAAAGGTTCAATAAGATAGCATCTCGTCAAAATCAAACTTACTAAAAGCAATTTGAAATATCTAACGCAAATGACTACATAAAATAAAATAAAAAAAATGTCCAAAACTTGGGAAGCAAAAATAGATTCGGAATGCCTCCGAAGGTGCTTCTTTTGTTCGAGTCGTCTAATTTGGACTCTGGATTAGCATTCCGCATCGCGGGCAAATTAAGAAGGTAGGCTCAATGTAAGTTGGGGCTCGAGGCATATAAAGCGCAATGAAAAGGTCCGATGTGTGCGATTAGATGACCAAGGGGTGCTCTGGACCGATTTGGGATGTCCATTCATCCACTTGAATTCCGGCTAAGTGACTGTCAAAACAAACTTGCAACTACCCTTCTCGGGTCTATCACGGCCACAAAGTCTCATATTGATACAAGTTATTTTTTCGGATAAATAACACATACTAGTAGGGGAAGAAACATGTATAGCATCATCCATTTGTACATCTTGTGGTTGTGTATTACATGCAAGATCAATTCCATCTATACAACAAATGGCATGAACATGGTCGGTGGAAGAACTATCAAATGAGGGTAAACTAAAAGTGACACGATGCGTCCCCTACATTAAGTTCTAACTTCCCCTCAAATCACGTCTATTTTAGCTCTAGACTGTGGCAAGGAAAGGTCTCCCCAAAATTAATGGTACACCATGCTCATTGTCCATATCCAAAACCACAAAGTCCACAGGGAATATGAACTTATCTACCTTAACTAGCACATTTTCCACAATTTCCTAGGAAGCTTAGCAGGCGGTTAGCTAATTGAATGCACATCCTAGTGGATTTTGCCTCGCCAAACCTAGCTTATTGAACAAACTAGTGGGCATGACATTTATGCTAGCCCCAAATCAGCTAATGCATCATCAACACACAAATTACCTAAAGTGTAGGGAATAATGAAACTCCACTGGATCGTGGCGTTTCTTTGGCAACTTGCTCCGAAACACCGTGAGCACTCCTCATTAAAGTTTGAACATAGGCGACCTCCTCCAACTTCCTTTTCCGCTAAGTATGTCCTTTAAGAACTTAGCATACTTGACATCTGCTCCAATGCATCAATAAAAGGCAAGTTAATATGCAGTTGTCTAAAAATATCTAAAAACTTACTGAACTGCTCTTTCGCCTCTGCTTGTTTAGCTCTAGCAGGATAAGGAATCTTAGGTTGATATTCCCTGACTGGAATTGATTTTACCTTTTGTCCCTTAGGTTCCCTAACCTTACTGCTTGCCTTAACCTGCACATCAATAGTGGCATCATCAAAAACAGGCTTAGAAGGAGCTGAAACTAACTTACCTGAATGCAAAGTGATGGCGTTCACGTGCTCCCTCGGGTTAGACTCAGTGGTGCTCGGGAGTGCTCCTTGCAGCCTCTTAGACAACATCTTAGAGATTTGGCCAATTTGGGTCTCCAAGTTCTGAATCGAGGCCTGCTGGTTCCTAAGTGCACTATCAGTTTGCTAGAACCTCATCTCCGTAGACGTCACAAACTTCATCATAAGCTCCTCTAAATTTGACTTCTTTTCTAGTAGAGGAGGAGCTTGTGCAGGCCCAGCTGAATGTTGCTGCGGCGGCTGATGAAGTCTCTGAAAACTAGGTGGACCCTGAGCGTTATTGTTCCTCCAACTGAAGTTGGGATGATTGCGCCACCCAGGGTTGTATGTATTGCTGTAAGGATCGTTCTGCTGCCTTATGGCATTCCCCATATAATCAACCTGTTCAACATCAGAAGACATAGCAGAATTAGATGGAAAAGTAGTAGAGGATGAAGCAAACATACCTCCGTGATGCGATTCGCCTTTGTAATGCGGGCCACCACAAAACTCGCAGCCAACGTTTGCTACATGAACCAGCATCTGGAGTTGGTCGATCTTCTTGGCTAGAAGCTCCACTTGAGGTGCCAAGGTTGCTGTAGAGTCCACTTGGTTGACCACTCCCTGTCTTCCTGGTCGGCTCCTAGAGGATTGCCACTGATAGTTGTTCATGGCCATTTCCTCTATCGGGTTGAGCACCTTTCGGGCGTCTTACTATTTAGCGCCCCACCTGCTGCAGCATCCACCATCTGCCTCGTTGCAAGGTTCAACCCGCTGTAGAAGGTCTGAACCTGCATCCACACCGGCATTCTATAATGTGGGCAGCATCTCAAAAGATCCGTAAACCTCTCCCATGCATCGTACATGCTTTCATCATCAAACTGCACAAAAGAAGATATGTCATTTCTAAGTTTAGCAGTTTTAGCAGGAGGAAAATACTTATATAAAAAATTTTCGATAGCGCCTTCTAGGTAGTGATAAATACATTGTGGAAGAGATTGCAACCATCTCTTTGCTCTGTCCCTCAAGGAAAATGGAAACAATCTCAGCCTAATGGCATCATCGGTTGTTCCATTTATCTTGAATGTGTCATAAATCTCCAAAAAGTTAGAGATATGTGCATTGGGATCCTCGCTGGGCAATCCTCCAAATTGCACGCTTTGCTGGATCATCTGGATAACATTGGCCTTTATCTCAAAATTATTGGCTGCTACAGCAGGTCTGACTATACTCATTTTTGTCCCATCTAAAGATGGTCGAGCAAACTCGTACATCGTCCTCTGATCGTCATTGGCCTGGGGGTCATGGTTTTCCATCGTGTCTAGTCTATCCACAGGTACCTCAACCTCAATCTCCTCATCTTCTAATTGCAACCTCTTCCTTAAGAGTCTGAGGGATCGTTCTGGATCAGATAGAGGCTCTATAAGATTCGAGTTTGAGCTCCTAGTCATAAACTACCTGAAACCGAAAGTCCACACAACCACCAATCAACAAAAACAATATAATAATAAATAATAAATAATAATAAAAAAATAAAAAATAAAAAATAAATAAAGAATAAATGAATAAACAAATAATGACTAAATTAACACAAAAACAATTCACTCTAGTTCACCGTTACTGTTTTTCCCCGGCAACGGCGCCAAAAACTTGATGGGCCCTTTATGCAACCTACAATTAAGGCAGTGAACCTACCGATGCAGCCTAGCACTAGTGAGTATCAAGGTCGTATCCCTGAAGATCGGGTGAACCTAGAGTTACTACTGTTTGCTATGTTATCTAGTCTGAAATAGGGTGTGAAAGTTCTAACGTACCAGCTAATGGTTATGAGTGCAAATAAGTAAATGAAGAACAATGGATAATCAAAAGACAATTGCAAAGAGAGAAATAAACCCAAAAGGGAGCCTAAGTGATGGAATTCTAAATATGGATTTTATGGATTGCCGATCTTGCTTACCCGTGCCTAAATCCTGAATTGAATCCCGGTTCATCTCTCGAGCTTATCGGATTCCTAAACCTGCACTAACCTAATGGAATCTCTTCCTATCGGATTACTACAGATTAGCATTAAGTATGATTTAAAACTATTAAGAGTTATTAGTTCTTAATCCGGCGAGTAAATCAACCTTATCTCTAAGTGTTAACTACCAGTTCTTACTATTCAATGTCCAGTTGTAACAAGCATTTCTCAATGTCAAGAAACAACCTAATAAACAATTAATCCAACGTCTCAAATTAACTGAATCAAACTTTATTACTGAATAGCAAGAAGATTGCAAGAATGACAATTATAAAAACTAACAATTAAGCATAATCCATCAACAAAGGTGAACCCTAATGGATTCAACAGATCTAGCTACTCATGTTCATGGTTAAAGCAATTAGGGAACAAAATAAGGAAAAACAAATTAAAGGCATGTACACCCTTCTCTTTCAAGCTGAATGAGAAACCCTAAATTTGCAAATTCGAAATCTCAAACCCTAGTTGCCTCTTGAATGCTCCCAAAGTTTGTCTTGATCTTCAATTCGATGTTGGAACAAGTGAAGTCCCTCCTTCAATTGATGAAATTGATCTCTCAAGGTCTACAATTGGGGTATAGGAAACAATTAATTAAGTGTGTGTCTTGGAATTGAGTCCAAAAATCGTCCCCCTCCAAAAGAACTCAAAATTGCCCATATAGTTGATTCGTACGGAGTCCAGTGTGATGATTCAGCCTGGCCGAGTCAAGCGATCTTTGAATCTGTGGAGTCTGTTGTCGACTCCTTCCAAGCCATGCCGAGCCACCACAGGCCGTCTTTGGAGGCCGTGGTGGCTTCTGGTCGTCTTTGAAATGGCACAATTGGGGATAGCCTCTTGGTAATTCAGCACGGCCGGAGTCCAGGCCGTGCTCAACCCTCGGGGTGCTAGGTCTCACCCAATTTGATGGATTTTGGTCCGTAATCACACGTATTTCCCTCGATTATTGACGGTGTCTTTCGAAAATGACCTGAAACGAGAAAGGAAACAAAAGACAGGTGATTCTAGCATAAAACGGGATAATCATGCATAAAAATGTAAACAATCGGGAAGGAAACCATGTGTAGTATGATGCTTATCAACCCCTTTGTATGGGGTTATTTTCTAATACTATAAAATGTACCCCTCCTACGGGTCTTTTTTTATATTGACAAATATTAGAAAACAACCCCGTAAGAGAGGTATATTATTAAATATTGGAAGACAATCTAGTAACAGGGGTATATTTGTAAGTATATGAAAACAACCTCATAAAAAGGGATATTTATGAGTATGTGAAAACAACCCTGTTAGAGGAATATATTTATGAGTATGAGAAATCAATCCTGTAAAAATGGTGTATTTCTTAATATGAAATAACAACCCCATCGGAGGAGTATATTTGTAAATATTAGAAAACAACCCTATAAGAGGGGTATATTTGTGAGTGTGAGAAAACAACCTCGTAAAAAGGGTATATTTCTAAATATGACAAAACAACCCCGTACGAGGGGTATATTTGTGAGTTTGAGAAAGAAACCTCGTAAAAAGGGGTATATTTATGAATATGAGAAAACAACCCCATAAGAGGCTTATATTTATGAGTATGAGAAAACAATCCCGTAAAGGGGTATATTTGTTAATATGAGAAAACAAACGCATAAGAGGGGTAGATATGAAAATATTAGAAAACAACCTCGTAAAAAGGATATATTCTTTAATATTAAAGACAACCCCGTAAAAGAGGTATATTTGTAAATATTAGAAATCAAGAGGTGTATATTCTTGCATATGAGAAAACTACCACGTAAAAAAGGTATATTTATGAATATGAAAAAATAATCCCGTACCACGGCTGTAATTGTGAGTATGATAAAGCAACCCCTGTAAAAAGGATTTATTTATGAATATGAGAAAACAACCCCATTATAGGGGTATATTTATATATATTAGAAAGCAATCCCGTAAAAAGGTTATATTTCTTCATATGAGAAAACTACCCGTAAGAGGAGTATATTTATAAATATTAGAAAACAACCCCATAAGTGGCGTATATTTGTGAGTATGAGAAAACAACCCCGTAAAAAGGATATATTCTTTAATATGAGAAAACAACCCCGTAAGAAGAGTATATTTGTAAATATTAGAAAATAACCCTGTAAGAGGGGTATATTTGTAAGTGTAAGAAAACAACCCCATAAAAAGAGTATATTTTATGAATATGAGAACACAAACCCGTATGAGGGGTATATATTGTGAGTGTAAGCAAACAACTAACTAAAAGGGATATATTTATAAATATGAGAAAACAACCTTGTAAGAGGGGTATATTTTTTAGTATGAGAAAATAATCCTGCAAAAAGGATGTATGTTTTAAATATTAGAAAACAACCCCATAACAGGGGTATATTTGTGAGTATGAGAAAACACTCTCACAAAAGAGGTACATTTATGAGTATGAGGAAATAATACGGTTGTATTTGTAAATATTAGAAAAACAACCCCATAAGAGGAGTATATTTATGAGTATGAGAACATAATCCAATAAAAATAATATATTTATGAATACGAGAAAACAACCCCGTATGAGAGGTATATTTATGAGTATGAGAAAATAATACCTTAAGAGCGGTATATTTATTAGTATGAGAAAAAATCTCGTAAGAGGGGGTATATATTTTATAATATGAGAAACAACACCATAATAGGGGTACATTTGTAGATATTAGAAAACAACCCCGTAATAGTGGTATATTTGTGAGTATGAAACAAAATCTCGTAAAAGGTTATCTTTATGAATATGAGAAAACAACCCCTCCTCATACTCAAAATATACTCCTCTTCCCGGGTTGTTTTCTCATATTCATTAATATACTTTTTATTGCGTTGCTATCTCATACTCACAAATATACCACTCGTTGGGTTTATTTTCTCACATTCATAAATATACTCTTTTAACGGGGTTGTTTTCTCATACTCACAATTATACCCCTCAAACATAATTGTTTTCTCATATTAAAAAATATACACCTTTAATGAGATTGTTTTCTCATACTCACAAATTTACCCCTCTCACTTGGTTATTTTCTCATACTGATAAATATGCCTTTTTTACGAGGTGGTTTTCTCATACTCACAAATATACACCTATTACGGGGTTGTTTTCTAATATTTATAAATATATCCCTCTTACGAGGTTGTTTTCTCATATTAAAAAATATACCCCTTTTATGAAATTGTATTCTCATATTGAGAAATATTTTCTTCTTACGAGGTTGTTTTCTCATATTCATAAATATATCTTCGATTCGTTACTTTCTCATACTCACAAATATACACCTCGTAGGAGTTTATTTTCCCATATTCATAAATATACTCTTTCGACAGGGTTATTTTCTCATACTCACAATTATACCCCTCTTACGAGGTTATTTTCCAATATTTTCAAATATACCCCTCTGATGAGGTTGCTTTCTCATACTCACAAATATACCCCTCAAACGGGGTTATTTTCTCATATTAAAAAATATACATCTTTCATCGGATTATTTTCTCATACTCACAAATTTATCCCTTTCACAAGGTTATTCCCTCACACTCATGAATATGCCCCTTTTACGAGGTTGTTTTCTCATACTCACAAATATACCCCTGTTACGGGTTTTTCTCTAATATTTACAAATATACCCCTCTTACGGGGTTGTTCTCTCATATTAAAAAATATACCCCTTTTACAAAATTGTATTCTCATACTAAAAAATATTTCTTTCTTACGAGATTGTTCTCATATTCATAAATACATCTTTTATTGTGTTGCTATCTCAAACTCACAAATATACCCCTCGTATGGGTTTATTTTCTCATATTCATTAATATACTCTTTTGACGGGGTTGTTTTCTCATACTCACAATTATACCCCTCTTACAAGGTTGTTTTCTAATATTTTCAAATATACCCCTTTGACGGGATTGATTTCTCATGCTCATAAATATACCCCTCACACGGGGTTGTTTTCTCATATTAAAAAATATACACCTTTCACGGGGTTGTTTTATCATACTCACAAATTTACCTCTCTCATGGGGTTGTTTTCTCATTCTCGTAAATATACCCCTTTTATGAGGTTGTTTTCTCATACTCACAAATATACCCCTATTAGATTGTTGTTTTGAATTTCTAAAAATATACCCCTCTTATGGGGTTATTTTCTCATATTAATAAATATACCCTTTTTACGAGGATGCTTCCTTATACTCATAAATACACCCTTTTTATAAGGTTGTTTTCGCATGCTCACAAATATACAACTGCTACGGGATTGTTTTCTAATATTTATAGATATACCCCTCCTACGGGGATGTATTCTTATATTAAAAAATATACCCCTTTTACGGAGTTGTATTCTCATGCTAAAAAATATACCCCTCTTACGGGATTGTTTTCTCATTTCATAAATATGCCTTGTACTTGGTTGCTATCTCATACTCACAAATATACCCGTATGGGTTTGTTTTCTCATATTTATAAATATACTCTTGTACGGGGTTATTTTCTCATACTCACAATTATACCACATTTACGAGGTTGTTTTCTAATATTTAGAAATATATCGCTATGACAGGGTTGCTTTCTCATACTAACAAATCTACCCATCTGATGGGGTTGTTTTCTCATATTAAAAATATACACCTTTCATGGGATTGTTTTCTCATACTAACAAATTTACCCCTCTCAAGGGGTTATTTTCTTATACTCGTAAATATACCCTTTTTACGAGGTTGCTTTCTCATACATAAAAATATACCCTATTACAGTGTTGTTTTCTAATATTTATAAAAATGCCCCTCTTATAGGGTTATTTTCTCATATTCATAAATATACCCCTTTTACGGGGATGCTTTCTGATTACTATACCCTTAGTATGGGGTTGTTCTCTTATATTCATAAATATACCCCTTTTACGAGGTTGCTTTCTCATACTCACAAATATACCCCTCTTTCTGGATAGTTTTCTCATATTTACAAATATACCCCTCTTATGGTGTTGTTTCTCCGCTTTTACGGGGTTGTTTTCTCATACTAACAAATATGCCCCTCTAATGGGGTTGTCTTCTCATAGTCATAATTATACCCTTTTAAGAGGTTGTTTTATCAAATTTATAAATATACCCCTATTACAGGTTTGTTTTCTCATATTTATAAATATACCCCTCTTTCGGGGTGGTTTTTCAGACTGAAAAATATACTCCTATTAAGGGGTTGTTTTCTCATACTAATAAATATACCACTCTTACGCGATTGTTTTCTAATATTTAAAAATATACCTTTTTTACCGTGTTGTTCCTTATATTAAAAAATATATCCCTTTTACGGGGTATTTTTATCATACTGACAAATATACTCCCATTATGGGGTTCTTTTCTCATACTCATATATATACCCCTCTTACGGGGTTGCCTTCTCATATTAAGAAATATACAACTTACACGGTGTTATTTTCTCATACTCATAAATTTACCCCTCTTACGGGATTGTTTTCTTATACTCATAAATATACCCCTTTTACGAGGTTGTTTTCTCATACTCACAAATATACCCCTATTATAGTGTTGATTTCTAATATTGACAAATATACCGCTGTTACGGGGTTATTTTCACAAACATAAAAATATACCCCTCTTACGAGGCTGTTTTATCATATTCATAGACATACCCCTTTTACAGGGTTGCTTTCTCATACTCACAAAGTTATCACTTGTACAGGGTTGTTTTCTCATATTCATAAATATACTCTCTTACAATTTTGTTTTCTCATATTCATAAATGTACCCCTTTTATGGGGTTGCTTTCTCATGCTCATATATATACCCCTCTTATGGAGTAATTTTCTAATATTTAGAAACATACTCCTCTTATGGAGTTGTTTCACATATTAGAAAATATACTCCTTTTATGGGGTTCTTTTCTCATATTCATAAATACACCCCTCTTGTAAGGTGGTTTTCTCATATTCTTGAATGTACCCCTGCTACGGGGTTGCTTTCTCATACTCACAAATATATACCTTGTACGAGGTTGTTTTCTTCTCATATTCATAAATATACCCTTTTCATGGGGTTGTTTTCTAATATTTATAAATATATGCCTTTTACGGGTTTGTTTTCCCATATTTAAAAATATAATTCTTTCACTTGGATGTTTTCTCATACTCACAAGTGTACCCCTCTTATGGGTTTGTTTTCTCAAACTCATAAATATAGCACTTTTACGAGGTTGTTTTCTCATACGCACAAATTTGCCCGTATTATAAGGTTGTTTTCTAATATTTATAAATATACCCCTCCTACGGAGTTGTTTTCTCATATTTAAAAATATACCCCTTTTACGAGATTGTATTCTCATACAGAAAAATATCCCCCTCTTACGAGGTTGTTTTTCCATATTCATAAATATACCTTTTACTGGGTTGCTATCTCATACTCATAAATATACCCCTCGTATGGGTTTGTTTTCTCAAATTCATAAATATACTCTTTTTATGGGGTTGTTTTCTCACACTCACAATTATACCCCTCTTACGAGGTTGTTTTCCAATATTTTCAACTATACCCCTCTAACGGGATTGCTTTCTCATACTCACAAATATGCACCTCACACGGGGTTATTTTCTCATACTCGTAAATATACCCCTCTCGCGGGGTTATTTTCTCAACCTCATAAATATATCCCTTTTATGAGGTTGTTTTCTCATACTTACAGATATACCTCTGTGACGGTGTTGTTATCTGATATTTATAAATACACCCCTCTTACAGGATTTTTTTTCTCATATTCATAAATATACCCCTTTTCTAGGGTTGCTTACTTATACCCATAAATATACCCCCTAATACGGGGTTATTTTCTCATATTCATAAATATATCCATTTTACGGGGTTGTTTTCTCATACTCACAAATATTCCCCTTATACGAGGCCCTTTTCTCATGTTCATAAATACCCTTTTTACGGGGATTTTTTCTCATACTCACAAATATGCTAATCTTACAGGGTTGTTTTCTAATATTTATAAATATACCCCTATTAAGGGGTTGTTTCCTCATACTCATAAATATGCCCCTTTTATGAGGTTGTTTTCTCATAATCACAAATATACCTCTATTACGGGTTATTTTCTAATATTTACAAGTATACCCCTGTTACGGTATTGTTTATCATATTAAAAAATATACCCTTTTTAAAGAGTATCTTCTCATACTCACAAATATACCTTTGTTACAGGATTGTTTTCTCATACACACAAAAATACCCCTATTATGGTGTTGTATTCTCATACTCATAAATATAACCCTCTTATAAGGTTGTTCTCTCAAATTGATTAACATACTCCATTAACAGGGTTGCTTTCTTATACTCACAAATATACCCCTAGTACGGGGTTGTTTCCTCATATTCATAAATATACCCTCTTTACAGGGTTGTTTTCTCATACTCATAAGTATACCCCTGTTCACGGGTTCTCTTTTCTAATATTTAGCAATATACCCCTCTTATAGTATTGTTTCTCATATTAAAAAATATACCACTTTTCCGAGGTTGTTTTCTCATACTCACAAATATATCCATCTTACGGGGTTGTTTTGTCATACTCATAAATGTACCCTTTTTATAAGTTTGATTTCTCATGCTCACAATTATACTCCTGATATGGGGTTGTTTTCTAAAATATATAAATATATCCCTCCTACTAAAAATATACCCCTCTTACAGGGTTGTTTTCTCATATTCAAAAATATACCTTTTACTGGGTTGTTATCTCATACTCATAAATATACTCCTCATATGGGTTTGTTTTCTCATATTCTTAAATATACTCTTTTGACGAGGTCATTTTCTCATACTCACAATTATACCCCTCTTACGAGGTTGTTTACCAATATTTTCAGCTATACCCCTCTAACGGGTTGGTTTCTCATACTCATAAATACGCGCCTCACACAGGGTTGTTTTCTCATATTAAAATATATACACCTTTCGCGAGGTTCTTTTCTCATACTTATAATTTTACCTCTCTCACTGGGTTGTTTTTTCATACTCACAGATATACCACTATTGCGGTATTGTTTTCTAATATTTATAAATATACCCCTCTTACGGAGTTTTTTTCTCCTAATACAGGGTTATTTTCTCATATTCATAAATATAACCATTTTACAAGGTTGTTTTCTTATACTCACAAATATACCCCTTGTACGAGGCCTTTTTCTCAAATTCATAAATATACCTTTTTTACGGGGATGTTTTCTCATACTCACAAATATGCTCATCTTACGGGGTTGTTTTCTAATATTTATAAATATACCCCTTTTACGGGGTTATTTCCTAATACTCATAAATATGCCCCTTTTATAAGGTTGTTTTCTCATAATCAGAAATATACCCTAGTTATAGGGTTGTTTTCTAATATTTACAGATTTACCCTTCTTACGAAGCTATTTTCTCATGTTAAAAAATATACCTTTTCAGTGGGGTTGTTTTCCCATACTCATAAATATACCCTTTTAACGAAGTTATTTTCTTATATTCATAATTATACCCCTTTTACGAAGTTGCTTTCTCAGAGTCATAAATATACTGCTTGTAAGGGGTTGTTTTCTCATATTTATTAATATACTCTTTTTTTGGAGTTGTTTTCTCATACTGACAAATGTAACCCCCTCACATGATTGTTTTCTCATACTAATAAATATGCCCCCTTCATGAGGTTGTTTTCTCATACTTACAAATATACCGCTATTACAGGGTTGCTTTCTAATGTTTACAAATATGCCCCTCTTATGGGGTTGTGTTCTAATATTAATGAATATACCCGTTTTACACGGTTGTTCTCTCATATTTATAAATATACGCCTTTTATAGGGTTATTTTCTCATATTCATAAGCGTACCCCTCGTGCGGGGTTGATTTCTCATATTCGTAAAGATAAGTCTCTTACGGGGTTATTTTCTAATGTTTACAAGTATACCCCTATTACAGTGTTGTTTGTCATATTAAAAAATATACTCTTTTTACAGGGTTGTTCTCATACTCACAAATATACCCCTATTACGGGATTGTTTTCTCATACGCATAATTATACCCTTTGGTACGGGGTTGTTTTCTTATACTCATAAATATAACCCTCTTATAAGGTTGTTCTCTCATATGGATTAATATACTCCTTTAATGGGGTTGCTTTCTTATACTCACAAATATACCCATGGTACGGGGTTGTTTTCTCATATTCATAAATATACCCTTTTTACGGGGTTGTTTTCTCATGCTCATAAATATACTTCTCTTCCATGGTTTTCTTTTCTAATATATAGCAATATACCCCTCTTACGGTGTTGTTTTTCATATTAAAAAATACACCACTTTTCCGAGGTTGTTTTCTCATACTCACAAATATGCCCATCTTACGGGTTGTTTTGTCATTACTCATAAATGTACCCTTTTTATAAGTTTGTTTTCTCATGTTTACAATTATACTCCTGATACGGGATTGTTTTCTAAAATCTATAAATATACCCCTCCTACGGGGTTGTTTTCTCATATTAAAAAATCTATCCCTTTTTGGGAATTTTGTTCTCCTACTAAGAAATATACCCCTTTATAGGGTTGTTTTCTCATTTTTAGAAATATACCTTTTACTGGGTTGCTATCTTATACTCACAAATATACCCGTATGGGTTTGTTTTCTCATATTCATAAATATACTCTTTTCACGAGCTTTTTTTCTCATAAGGTTTCTCATATTCATAAATATACTCTTTTTACACGGTTGTTTTCTCATACTAACAAATAAGCTCCTCTTATGGGGTTGTTTTCTCATACTCATAATTTTACGCTTTTAAGATGTTGTTTTCTCAAATTCACAAATATACCCCTTTTACGCGGTTGTTTTCTAATATTTATAACTATACCCCTCTTACGAGATTGTTTCCTCATACTTATAAATATATCCCTTTTACTAGGTTATTTTCTCATACTCACAAATATACCTATGTTAAGGTGTGTTATTAACTAATTTTTACAAATATACTGCTATTGCGGGGTTGTTTTCTCAGACTTAAAAATATACCCCTCTTTACGGGTTTCTTTTCTTATATCCATAAATATACCCCTTCTACGAGATTGCTTTCTCATACTCACAAATATGCCACTAGTACGGTGTTACTTTCTCATATTCATAAGTATAACCCTTTACAAGTTTTTTTTTTCTCATATTCATAAATATACCCTTTTTATAAGGTTAATTTCTCACACTCACAAATATACCTCTCTTACGGGGTAATTTTATAGTATTTAGAAATATACTCCTATTATGGGGTTGTTTCACATATTAAAAAATATACTTTTTTTATGGGGTTGTTTTCTCATACTCACAAATATACCCTTCTTGCGAGGTTGTTTTCTCATACTCTTAAATGTACCCCTGTTACGGGGTTGTTTTCTCATATTCATAAATATAACTCTCATACGATGTTCTTTTGTCATACTAACAACCTCTGATACGGGGTTTTTTTGTCATATTCATAAATATACCCTTTTTACGGGGTTGTTTTCTCATATTTAGAAATATAAACCTTTTATGTGGATGTTTTTTCATCCTAAAATATGTACCCTCCTCATGTGTTTGTTTTCTCATACTCATAAATATGGTCCTTTTACGATGTTGTTTTCTCAAACTCACAAAGTTACCTTATTACTGGGCTATTTTGTAATATTTATAAATGTACCCCTCTTACGGGGTTGTTTTCTTATATTAAAAAGTACCCTTTTACGAGGTTATTTTCTCATACTCATAAATATACCCCTCTTTCGGGGTTGTTTTCTCAAATTCATAAATATACCCCTTTTACGGGGTTGCTTTCTCATACTCACAAATATACACCTCATATGGCGTTGTTTTCTCATATTCGTAAAAATACCCTTTTTACGGGGTTGTTTTCTCATACTCACAAATATATCCCTATTACGCGCTTGTTTTCTAATATTTACAAATGTACCCCTCTTATGAGATTGTTTTCTCATATTTAAAAATATACACCTTTTATGGGGTTGTTTTCTCATACTCACAAATGAATCCCTCTTACGGGGTTGTTTTCACATACTCATAAATATACATCTTTTACAAGGTTGTTTTCTCATACTTACAAATATAACATCTCCACGGGGTTATTTTCTAATATTTACATCTATACCCTTATTAGGGGTTTGTCTTCTCATATTAACAAATATACCCCTTTTGCGAGATTGTTTTCTCATATTTACAAATTTGCCCCCTCGTACGGGGTTGTTTTCTCATATTCATAAATATACCACTTTTACGGGGTTGCTTTCTCATACTCATAAATGTATCCCTCGTATGGCATTGTTTCCTCAAATTCATAAATATACCTTTTTAAGGTGTTGCTTTCTCATACTGACAAATATACTCCTCTAACGGGGTTGTTTTCTCATATTAAAAAATATACACCTTTTATAGGGTTATTATCTCATACTGACAAATGTGACCCTCTCACGGGGTTGTTTTCTCAAACTCATAAATACACCCCTTTTATGCGGTTATTTTCTCACTTACAAATATTCCCCAACTACAGGGTTGTTTTTTTAATATTAAAAAATATACCTCTCTTATGGGGATATTAACAAATATTCCCTTTTTACAAGGTTGTTTTCTCATACTCATAAATATACCCGTCGTACGGGGTTGTTTCCTCATACTCACAATATACTCCTCATACGGGGTTGTTTTCTCATATTCATAACTATACTACTAGTACGAGGTTTATTTTTTCATACTCACAAATATACCCTCTTGCGGGGTTTTTTTAAATATTTACCAATATGCCCCTCTTACGGAGTTGTGACTCATACTAATAAATATATCATTTTTACGGGATTGTTTTCTCACACTCACAATTAAACCCATGTTACAGGGTTGTTTTAACGTTTTCATAAATATACCCATTTTAAAGGGCTGTTTTCTCACACACACAAATACACTCCTCTCTCGGTGTTGTTTTCTAACATTACAAATATATCCCTCTTGTGGGGTTGTTTTTCTCATATTACAAGATGTACCCTTTTACGGGGTTATTTTCTTATACACAAATATAGCCCTCTTATAAGGTTTTTTTCTCATATTCATAAATATACCCCTTATACAGGGTTGTTTCTCATACTCACAAATGTACCCCACTTACGTGGTTGTTTCTTATATTGACAAGTATACCCCTTTTACGGGGTTATTTTCTCATACTGACTAATATACCCCTCTTACGGGGTTATTTTCGCATATTAACAAAGATACCCCTTTTACGGAATTATTTCTCAATACATAAATATACCCCTATTACGAGGTTGCATTCTCATACTAGTAAACATACCCCTCATACGGGGTTGTTTTCTCACACTCATAAATATACCCTTTTACAGGGTTGTTTTCTAATATTTACAAATATATCCCTCTTACACTGTTGTTTTCTGATATTAACAAGTACAACCCTTTTACGGGGTAGTTTTCTCATACTCAAAAGTATAACCTTCTTATAGGATTTTTTTCTCATATTCATAAATATCCCCTTTTACAATGTTGTTTTCTCATACTCACAAATGTACCCCACTTAAGGGGTTGTTTTCTTATATTGATAAATATGCTCCATTTTTGCTAGGTTGTTTTCTTATAATCACAAATATACCATTGTTACGAGGTTGTATTCTAATACTTACAAATATACCCCTCTTACGGGGTTGTTTTCTCATATTAACAAAGCTACCCCTTTTACGGTGTTGTTTTCTCATACTTAGAAAGATACCCCCCCTTATGTGGTTGTTTTCTCATAGTTATAAATATACAATTGTTATGGAGTTTCTTTCTCATACTCACAAATATACCCCTCATACGGGGTTGTTTTCTCATATTTATAAATATACCCTTTTTACTTGGTTGTTTTCTCATATTGACAAATATACCCTTCTTACCTCGTTGTTTACTCATATTATTAAATATACACTTCTTATGGAGTTGCTTTCTTATATTAATAAATATACATATTTTACAGGGTTATTTTCTGATACTCATAAATATACCCATCTTACAGTGTTGTTTTCTTATAATCATAAATATACCCCTTTTACAAGGTCATTTTCTCATACTCATAAATTTACCCCTCGTATGGGGTTGGTTTAGATGTGATAGTCGATGGTGCTACTTCGAATGAAATGTACTCCTTTATGGATGGGTTCTCTAGGTACAATCAGATTATGATTGCAGTAGTAGATAAGCTAAAGACATCGTTTATCACCAAGTGGGGGATACTGTTACAAGGTTATGCCTTTTAGATTGAAGAACATGGGGGTAATTTATCAGAGAGTAGCCACTACCTTGTTTCATTACATGATGCACAAGGAGGTGTAGGTGTATATAGATGGCATGATGGTAAATTCTGAAATAAGGGAATGGCACTTCCAGGCTCTTGATAAGTTTTTAGGATGAGTGGAAAGATATAGACTGAGGCTCAACCAGACGAAGAGCGTGTTTAGAGTTACATCAGGGCAGTTGTTAGGGCACATAGTGAGTCAGAGAGGTATTGAGATTGACTCGGATAAAGTCAGAGCCATTCAAGAGATGCCAGCGCCAAAAATAGAAAAGCAAGTTAGGAGTTTCCTAGGACGTCTACAATATATTAGCTGGTTCATTTCCAAGTTCACGATGGTCTGTGATCCCATCTTCAAACTTCTGAGGAAACATCAGCCCATTTTGTGGATGAACACTATCAAGAGGCCTTCAACAGGATCAAGGAATACTTTATGAAGCCACCGGTACTCAAGCCGCCAAAGGATGGCAAGCGGCTAATCCTACATCTAGCCTAAAAGGAAGAAGGTATAGGGGCAATGGTAGTGCAGTATGGGCTTAACGAGATGGAGCATGCAGTCTATTACCTTAGCAAGAAATTGTTGCCTTACGAATCAAAGAGCAATCTTATAGAAAAGACGTGCCTAGCAATGATATGGCCTACAAGGAAGTTAAGGCACTCCAATCTTATAAGGTGCAAGCAATTTCAAGGATAGACCCTCTGAAGTATTTATTTGAGACTCCATCCTTTACAAGAAAGCTGGCTAGATGGTTGGTGCTCCTAACAAAATTTGACATTGAGTACATCACCAACTCAAGGGTAGGGCTGTGGTTGAGTTTCTAGCCCAAAACGCGATTGAAGGGGATGACCCTTAGGATTTGGAATTCCCTAATAAGAATCTAGGGGCAAGTGAGATCCAAGAATGGAGGATGTACATCGATGGAACCGTGAATGCCAAAGGTGCAGGTTCAGGGGCAGTTCTGATCACGCCAAAACAGGAGATGCTACCAATGGCCAAGAGGTTGGATTTTAAGGTGACTAATAACATGGCGGAGTATGAAGCATGTTTATTTGGATTAGAAGCGGCCATAGTAGCAAGAGCTAAATATCTAATGGTTTATGGGGACTCAATGATGGTGATCCAATAAGCCCTCGAGGAGTGGGAAGTAAAAGAAGAAAGGTTGAAGCCGCATGTCAACTATCTCAAGACTTTAGTGTGGAACTTCTCCAAGTGTTCCTTTAAACACTTGCCTCGAGATGGGAATCAGATGATGAATGCGCTAGCTACTCTATCATCCATGTGAGTCAGTTTCTCGCAACTACCGATGAAACATTTAGCGACTGTGAAGTCAGGTGTGCCATGCTATTAAGGGAATCGAATTATGCAAGTTCAGATGTGACCAGAAGAGAAACCATGGTTCTACGATATGAAGAAGTTCATAGAAGACAGGGAGTATATAAAGGAAGTGACGGCCAAGGAAAGGTATACGCTGCGAGTCCAAGCTAGGAACTACATCAGCCATGAAGGAATCCTATATAGAAGGATGATGTCAGGTGTATCGCTCTGGTGTGTAACTAAAGTAGAAGCTCAGGCAGTAATGGAGTAAATACATAATGTAGTGTGCAGGCTTCATATGATTGGAATCGTGTTAATCGAGAAGTTTATATGGCAAAATTATTACTGATTGACGATGGAGAAGGATTGTATAGCATTAGTGAGCTAATGCCGAGAGCGCCAACTATATAATGACCTGAGTCACGTGTCTCCTACTAAGCTGCATAACTTGACCTCACCTAGGCTTTTTGCAGCTTGGGATATTGATATTATCAAAGAAATAAAGCCTCCTTCGAATGGCCACCGATTCATAGTCATAATCATCGACTACTTTTTAAAATAGGTCGAAGCAAAATCGTTCACCACCGTGTAGGCAAGATAGACGGCCAGATTCATATAAAGGAACCTGATCTATAGATATGGAGTATCACATCATGTTGTGATGGATAACGGGGTGCAATTCATAGGTGAGACGGCAGACTTACTAGCCGAGTACAAGATAGAGCATCACAGGTCTTCCCAATATAGACCTCAAGCGAATAGAACGGTAGAGGCAGCTAGCAAGAATTTCAAGAAGATACTTTCAAAGATGGTATGGAATCACAAAGATTGGTCATTTCTATTACCCTTTGTACTTTGGGATATCGGACAACCGAGTGAATATTGACTAGGCAAACACCATATTCTATGGTTTATGGAACTGAGGTGGTATTGCTAGTTGAGTTAGAATTGAAATCTTTGAGGGTTGTGCTAGAGGCGGGAATACCAGAGTACAAATGAGTTGAGCAAAGGTACTAGCAACTGGCCTTGATTGACGAGAAAAGGATGAAAGCCCTATACCACATGCAGTTATGCCATAGAAAGATAGCTAAGGTGTTCAATAAGAAGGTAAAGCCAAGAAAGATTAGAGCTGGTGACCTAGTTTTGAAGCATACAAGACCCACCGCATTTGACCGGAGAGGGAAGTTCAAGCCAAATTGGGAAGGTCCGTACTTGGTCAAAAAGATTTTGCCTAGAGGTGCTGCTAAGATCTGAGACTTAGAGGGGAACAAGTTCACTAAGCCAATCAATATAGATCATCTTAGGAAGTACCACATGGAAAAAAAGTAAAAATAAAGAATAATAGAAAAAAATAGCATGCTAATCAAAAAACTTAACAAGGCTGGTTAGGCAAAAGTCAGGGCAAAAGAGAGAAAATAGTTAGCTAGAAAATCTGAAAAGACTGGCTGATGGCAGAAGTTATATCATGAAAAATCAAAATGTTCCCATCTGTATGTCTGTTTGTCATTTTGCGCACTAACTGAAAGGAAAGGAAAACTAAAAGTTCAAAGCAAAGTAAGTGAGATCTAAGAAAGAAGCATAGTATTCTTTTTGCATAATTTACATTCGCCTTTTTAGATAAGAGCGGCTAGTTCTCAAATCGAGCAAGGCTAAGGGGGAATCAATATTTGAAGTAGCCAAATCTGCAAAAAGAAGTAAGTAAAGTCTGCTGAGTTGAAAATTCGAAAGGGTAGCTTAGGCAAAAGTTAAGATAAAAGCTTGCTAAGTTGAAAATCCAAAAGGGTGGTTTAGGCAAAAGCTAGGGCACAAGCAAACAATAATAATGGAAAAGAGAATTAGCTACATAGCCTCCTTGGCGTGCAAATTCAGAATCTGGGGGGCAATTCGAAGGACAATACATCTCATACCTTCAAAAATAAAGACTCTAAATGAAGGTTTTAGGTTTTGAATACACTCAAAAATAGTAAAAGTACAAGCAAAGGGAAGTCAGAAGCTGAAGTTCCCGGACTATCCATCTCAACGTCTGATTCAGCATCTATCCCTTAGGTTTGTAATGCCGATAGCTAAAGAGTCAGGGCATCAATCTGTCACTATTGAGCATCAACAGACGCTGTTGATCGTCCAACTACCCCTGCAGTCCCTCATGGTCCCTTTGATAAAAATCCAAAAAGGAGAGTTAGTTAGTATATTTCATGCATACATTCATACATATAATATCGCATAAGTCATAATTTGTTTTCTTACCCGCCAATCCTTGCTAAGTACGAAGGACTATCTCCTTACAGCCTTGACCAGTCGAGGTACATGCTCGAGCTGATCCCTCTATACTTATATTTATATATATGTCACTAACCTTTTTAGGAAAGCCAAAAAGATGAAAATGCAAAAGGAAGGCAAAAGCTTACATGAGTGTAGTTGCTCGGAATGAACTCCTAAGGGAAATACTAAACTATTGCAAGACGGTGCTCTATCACACCAAGTGGACTCTAATGCGAAACCATGGGATTTTGAGTGAATGAGACAGCTCCCAGAACCATGTTTGATGTGGCCATAGGTGGTGCCTCAGAAGTCGCACTAGCGGATGAACTGGAGACATGTGAAGGCTGACTATGTCGAGAACACCGTCCTTCACTGCTCTTTTATTCACTTATTCACAGCTTGTTTGCCAAGCCCCTGCTTTCCGCAAGCCAACTGAAGGACGGTGTTCTCGACATAGTCAGCCTTCACATGTCTCTAGTTCATCCGCTAGTGCGACTTTTGAGGCACCACCTATGGTAAAAAGAGAAATCCCAAATAATCTGAGAAAAATACCCGAACAATAGTGTCGTCGTTGAGAGGTATAATTAATCAGTTGTGAAAGTAAGGTAAAATTTTGCAAGCTCGTCATACCCGTTCAGGTACTCTGCCAGCTCTTCTCCAGCAAGATCCGCTGTACAGAACATGGAAAGGGGAGGAGATAAGGGGACTTGACGTCTGTTAGGACCGTACTCTGAGCCATAAATCCTTTCGCCAAGGTACCTATCACGACCCGATCTGTGGACCCGTGACGGGCGCTATGGAATGGGTAGGCATAAGGCCAACGAAACCCATAGCAAGCCTGACTAATCACTAAGTCAATCAAAGTATAATTTTATTCATTACAACACTATTTCATTACTAAGTTTCAACCATCCAAATACTACATATTTAAATCAGTCTGTCAGCATAATTAGGCAATATCTCATCGGTTGGTTTAACATGCAAAAATAAAATAATAAGTTTTAGAATCACTACTGCAGAGAATCTAAAATTTTAATAATCAAACATTCAAATAAAATTAGTTACATTAAACCCGAAGATGAGGAAGTCGGGCTGCCAAAGGAGAAGAACTGCAGGAAATCTAACAGACACCTGAAAAATAAATTTTGAGACTATCAATCTCGATAGTGAGTTAAAATCATATAATCCAAAAATAAATACATCTCAATAAAATATTTATTTAATCAGAATAAAATATTATAGTATATTAAAACACGTGTCATGCCATGATTCAGAAAAATGCAATGTAAACATTATGGGAGGAATACCTGTGCAGAATCCTAACCCCAATACTAGCAGCCTTTTGGCTCTCTTACTCCAATAGGACTGGTGCCCGGAGAACGAAGCTCAACTAGGGTCCTTAAATCCAGCCTGGTCACTTGATTCCCAATAAAGCCGGCGCCTAGAGAGTAACACTCAACCAGAGATCTTTACTCCGAGAATCATATCCTCACAGCTTAAAGAGTTGAACTCGACTAGGGCAAGTCCCAAAAATATTCTATTACTGCTTGTCTCTGATTAATACTGGTGCACTCGCAGTGCTGATGCAATTCATCAGGTGGCATGTTCTGCTGCCACCTCATCTCGAGTCAATACGCACTCATAGTATCGATATTGCGAAAAATGGTATATAAAGAGCAAGCAACTTAACTATTATTCAATAGCTTATTAAATAACATTGAACAACACATAATTTGCAGTTGTAAATATAATTAATTAAATAAATAATAAATAAATACGATGATAATACTATGCGAAATAATTATTAATTGAAACTGCTATATAAAAATTCGGCATGGCACATGTATAGAGGATATATGACTTTAATTCACAGTTCTATCGCGCTCCACAATATGCTCGCTGGACAGACGGATTATCTATTTACAAAAATAACTCAATTAATAAGATATTTTTTATTTTTCCTAAGCCTAGACTCCTAGATTAGACTGCCTAAGAAATTCTGATGTTTCCTAAAATATGGATGTTTACCACCCATATAACAGGTCTAGTATCTACTAGAAACACTTCAAATATTTCACATTTATTTAACGGGAGTTAGGCCACGAAAACTGCATTATTTTCCCGACTCTGCAACACAGACCAAATCACAATTCAAAAAAAAATTAACAATCTGGCAAAAATAATAATATCATTTCCAATACAATCAACAATATTTCTCACATTTAATTCAATTAATCACAGCCTAAATTTACATAACAGCATATTAACTCCTTCTGAAATTATTCTACAGTAATTCTAAAATCAAGCTACTAATTAATTAATTATAACTAATAATTTATAAACTAATTATTTTCTAATAATTTTTAAATAATTTTTAAAGTTTAAATAAAATTATACCAAGCCGAAACTCGAACTTCTGCGCATCCTAGAAACACTAGGGTCCAAAAACCAGTACCACCAACGGTATATGGGTTCAAATCTAGAAGCGCCTATGCGAAGCTTGAGTTGTAGGGAGTTCGAATATGAAAATGTTTCTGTCGGAAGCCACTAGATCATACACTATTGTTGACGGAGGAGAAACGCGGGAAAGCTCGGCTTGGTGGTTTTCTACTGCGGCGAGCTCGTTTCTGGCATCGGATTCATGAGGTAAGTGCAGTAGAAGGCTGCACTTGCAACATTAGAAAGGAGAAGGGTTTCCTTCCTCCAAAATCATTGATGGCAGCAAGGGATGAGGAGAAGGTGACGTCGCCGGTGACAGAAGGAAAAAGAGAGGACGTTGTGGCGGCTAAAGGTGGTAGGAGGCGATGGCAGAAATGGGGGGTGAGGGAGAAGGAAGAAGAAAGGGTGATGGGGAGAGAGAGAAAGTAGGGGAGGGGAAAAAATTGTTATGTTTTTTTTAATAATAAAAGATGGAAAAATACAAATGAGTTCCCCCAACAAGAAGTTGCTACAGTGACACCATTGACCCAATTATTATTATTATTATTTATTTATAAATATAAAATATTGACTCATCAATAATTAATGTAATATAAATTAAAGCAATTAAAATTTAAATTCACGAGTATTAGAGTACCAAGCCGTACAGGCAGGCCCAGCAAGCAAGATTGTCTTCTGCTTGAGGTCGGCTGTGGATAGTATATAACGCTCTGGATCTGTAAACCAGGAAGGTAAGTAGTGATACAAATAAAATATGAATTTAACTAATGAATTATGTATACCATGTCCCGGGTTAGGCCATTGATCCACACACGATGCAAGTGAACCTGTGACCACTCTTAGGCAACTGTCCTACTAGAGCCCCAGCGGCTCAAGCAAGGGAAAGATCGTGAGGTGCAGATTGGATGTGATCCCATCAAGAGGTCAATCTCCAGGGCCTAGGCCTACAAAAGTGAGGAATCAGCACACATGATATAAGAGTAACTAAAAGAAAAGAGTCAAGATGACTTACATAGACCGCATGCCAGAAGCCGCAAATCTTCTTGCCATCGCGGATGGTGATGCCTATCTACTGATAAAGGTACACGAGGGCCACAGACCCCCCAGTCATAAGATGAAACCTGGTCTAGGTCTTGTAGAGGTGCTAGGTAGTGAAATTCCAGCGAGTTCCTAGAGTCACGGAACAGAGTAGTGCTAAGAAGGTACACCAAGAAAGCTTGGGCCATCTCGTCAACCTCCTAAGCATTATGAGGAATGAAGCCCCGGTAGTGGAGAGGGATGCACTAATAAGCTATGCACCTCGCATTCTTGAGTGTGGGTTAAAACCCTAATAGGTCAATGATGAATCACTCTTGAGCCTCGGGACGCCGGTAATGGATTGCATCCTCAAAAGGCACGGAGGTGCTAGAGAAATAATTGCCAGTAATAGCCGAAAATGCAAGGGGAGAAACAGTCAACTCACTAATAGGAGTATCGAAGGTGTGTGTTGTATCCATCCATCTCTCCAGCAAGGTGTAAATCGAGAGTGATCGACTCTCGTGGTGATTTATGGGAATGTAGCCACGGACCGCGGAAGCCAGTGTCCCTAATCCTGGCCTAAACCGAGCTAGTTAGCTTGTCAAACGACTCTCGCGCAATGTAGAAGTGTCCCTAGAATAAGATCGACACTACATCATCCTAGAAAGGAAAAGTGAGGTATTTAAGTATCATACGCATACAAAAGTCTTTGAGGAGCTAAATATGTGTTTATCTGATGATTATTTTCATGGAAAAATCTTAAACTACCTTGGTCTGGCTTGTGTATAGTTGTTCCTATTGTGTAGTGTTGAATCGTCACTATACAGTGCCAATCGGCACTACATACAGCCGATCAGTTGTACGGACAGCCATTTCAGCAGTATATACAGTCAATCGACTCTATACGTTAGGGTTTTCGGCTTTTCTTAATTTTTACACTAATTTGCATATATTTTGAGTAATTAACATACATCTGAGTTCCTAAGTTGTAGAATACAAGTTTAGGCTAAGAAATTACCTCTCTAACGGCTCGAAAAAGCACGATCTGAGCTCAATTTTGCCAAAACAAGCATCTCCTCTACTTTCACAAGCTCAAGATCATTCTGGTGAAAAATCAGGGTAGTAAATGTCCAATGTGGTGTAGCTGGGATGCGTCCGGTAAGTCTAGAAGATGAACTTGCCATTTGAAGACTGATTTTGTGGAAATTGGTTAAGAAATGAGCAAGAAATCAAAGAAAGAACAAAAGAAACTTTAGAGAGAAAACTATGCAAACGAGTAAGTGAAAGAAAAACAATGGATAAGCTTATATATATGTGTCCTAAAGAAGGAAAAAAGTGTCATTTAGGTCCCTACCCTGCCTACAATTGAATTGTAATCCAAAAGTTGATACAAGTCTACGAAAGACACAGAGTACGATTGACACCCTAGGGGGAAGTTTTTGAGAAAATTACAAGTTTGGTCCCTAACCTGGTAAAATTATATTTTGGTCCTTGGACGGGCCAAATGTTAGTATAGCTTCTGGAAAACATTGGAACAAGTAAAATTGTACCGCGAGGTGGGAAATTTCAACCTAAGTACCTAAAAGTGAAAAATCACTAAATCGGCCTGAAGCGGTGAAATTATTTCTTGGAATGGAAAGTAGCGAGAGGGAAGTCTCTACAATTACCAATTCAATGAGCGTAGCTCCCAATTCCAATGGACATAGTTTCCTATAATGCAGGCGAAGTCCTCAAACCCACACAGGAGAAGTCCTCAAATCCAAGTGGAGTGAGATATTCCCTAGTGGAGTGAAGTCCTAAATAGGCGAAGTCTTCAACCCGAACAGGCGTGGCCCCATATCGAATCATCAATCAAAGTTCGAGCTTACATAGCGTGACTTATACTGCTCAAATATCCTTTTTCCATATCCTTGATGTCTAAGATTTATCTTAATTTATTTTACACATTTGCATGTTTATAAATTTTGACAAATCAGGGGCAGCTATCATCACCCCTTTTCTGAATATAGATATCGAGTAGGGCTAAGCACGGATCGGTCCAATTCGGTTATCTATAAATCACCAGTACCATACCAAACTTCGGTTATTTTAAAATTGAAGGTACCAGTACCGTACCAAACATAAAAGGATCAAATACCGTATTGTACCAATTTTACGGTTAAATACAGTTTGGTTCGGTGCTATTTTCGGTTCTAAAAAATTTAAAAAACACAACTTTAATCTCATCTTTATTCAAATACATTTAGAGAAACTATGATTACCAACCTAAAAAAAGTAGCATGAAAATCTGAATTAGAATTGCAATCACATTCTTGAACAACCTGTTTTGCAATTCAGTCACCTGCAAATATAATAATTCATTCAATATTCAAATACAAACCATTAAAATATATGTTACTGCTAGCATAAAAATATTTTGCAGATGGCAATCATTAAAATAAATAAATGTACAAAGTTTATGTAGCACTAAAATACATGTCCAAAATTAGCAAAGGAATGTTATTACCTCCCCTCAAAATTAGCACTCCATATTTAATCTTGGTATAAGGGACTCACCAATCTCAGGATCTTGAATAATTTCTACAATAAAAGTAAAAAATTACGTCAATAAAATTTAACAGCATCAACAATAAACAAATATATGTAAGAAGTAAAGAAATGTTACCTGACTCTATGCTTTCAATATCCTCTATTGATTCTTCTAGTTGGATAGGTTTGTTTGAACTTCTAAGCCAATTTTGATAACAAATGAGGACCTCCGCTGTTGATATCGAAATTCACCTTCCACCATGCTAAGATATCGAAATCAATGGTGAATTTTTCTGTAAATTCTTCGAAGTACCTATCTAACTCAGATATCTTAGACAAATTCCGCTGTGCTTCTTCCTCTAAAACGAACTCATCAATCTCTTCTTCTGTTTTCGTATCACTTGGCCCACTATCATATGCAGATTTCTTTGAGCTCCCTACAACCTCACCTATATATAATTGATCCTCAATTATCTTGTATTCATCCACCATCAACTCTAAAGTTGTTTTCACCCTTTTTTTCAAATTTTTTGCCTCGTCTTCATCATAATAAATGGTATACTTAGCTTTCAAGTACTGTAAATCTAGTATTATAGTATGTATACTAGATTACTAGTATCAATATCCTATGTGACATATTAATATATATAATTTATATTTTTTATAGAGTATAAGGTATATTATAATATTATAGTTATTTTTAATATGTATTATTTTTTCTATTTCGATAACAATTGCTTGAATTATATAAATGATAAATATAAAATAATTTTTTTATGGAGTATAAAGTATTTTATAATATTATAGTTGTTTTCAATATGTATTATTTATATAATATAAATAATTATTAATAAATATATGTAAAAAATTTGGTTCTACGGTTTGGTCCGGATCAGTACAAGACGGATCGGTTCTAGTACGGTTATGATACGGTTTTACTAAAGAACCAGTACCATACCGTAATAGTAAAAAAATTTGGATCGGTTCAATTCGGTTATTAAAGCTTTTGGTTATTTCGGTTCTGGTATTCCTTCTCGGGTCTCGAGAGGTGAAGGACATATGAATCTAAGGCTGGGGTTGAGGTTAATATGGTTGGAATAGCTTTTTGAAATTAATTTGGACCTAATTGTCAGAAAAAATTAAATTTATGGGTCAAAATGGCAGTTTTTAAAAATTAGGGACCAAATTGCAAAAAAGTAGAACTTTTTACTAGAGCCAATCGGTTCTATATAGTGCTAATCGGCTGTTAAGTCCTTGACATCAATTTTTCAGATGATTTTACATCCAAATACAGTTTCTAGAAGGTTTTCTTAGGGATAACCACTGTTTTACTGAGAATTACTTTAATTTTAAATAAATAATTGGGATTATCAATAAATTCCTAAGATTTATCTCTTTCTCTAAGGTTTCCTCTGAAACCCTACCTCTATAAATAGTAAGAGGAGTTTAGTGTTTCAGGGAGGAGGCAATAATTTATTTTTGATCAAGAGTAATTTTTAGAGCAAAGAAACATTTTGAAAGAAAGAAATGAGAAAAAATCAAGAGAGAACAGAAGAAATTGCATTGTCGTTCATAATCAGAATTCAAAATCTCAAGCCACTAAAAAAGAAGGATTTTAGAAAACTGGCCATTTAGTAGGGAATACTTTTGGAAACTCTTTTTTAATCGATAGAACATTTTTCCAAGTCATATCTAGCTCTGGAATCCTACATAATTTTTGATGCAATTGCTTTCTCATTATCCGAGACACACAGATCCAATATACATGGTGACAACTTGAGAGTTCCTACCATCATACATCTACATCAATCATAAAAACTAGTTCTTTTATTCTTTTTCTATCTTTTATTTAATTTTATATTATTATTTCTTAGAAATAAGATTAGGGTTTTTTATCTTTGATCAATATGATTAGATTAGAGTTTTAGAATATGCATGTTAACAGGATTTTAAATCTAATAATAAGAACTAGGGTGTTTTCTTAGATCTAATATTGCCAATTAGGGTTTTAGATTTATTTAAAAAATGATTATAGGATTAATATTTAGTTTCTGTCATTATAATTTAGTAATTAAGATTAAATTAAAATATAATTCTTTGCTTTAATAATTACTGCTAGTTTATAGGATTTTAGGGTTTCTAGCAATATAGGGTTTCTTTTAGCTTATGTACTTTATTTTGTTAATTTTTTAGCTACTTTGTCTTATTTTAATTTTGTTTAAACATTTGTGCATGTGAAAATCATCTCTAGAGTGTGGGTTTGGACTGTCAAAAGAGGAAGAATCGAAGGAAAATTGTTTGAAGTGTCCCCTGGACTCTAGAGTCGATCGGCTGACTATAGAGCCAATTGGCTCTATACTCAACCAATCAGCTCTTCATACATAGCCGATCGGCTAACTATGTCGGCCTTACTTTAGTTTGCATTTTTGGCAGTTTTTATTGTATTCTTGGCCACTCTTAAGTTTTAGGCTTTTCTAGTCCTGTAATCGTAGTTGTAGACGGATTGTAATAGCTAGGGTTACTTTTTCTACTTTATTTCCTTTATTATTATTTTATTGTTTATTACATGTTAACCCAATACTTGATCATATGATTGATGAATAAATATGGGCCACCTAGACTTAGGGCTGAGAACTGATCTAACACAAATCTGATAGTCTAATAGGTTAATCCACTTTAACTAGGGCTAAGCCTTAAAATTCTATTAGACTAGTGGGTTTTGACATGTTTAGTTAAGGTTTGAACTTTGTTAGAATTGAAATCACAATGAATGGGCCTTTTAATAATAAGTAGTCCAATAAGCTTAAAGGTTGGAATCCAAAGAACATAATATGTAATTGGGCTAGGTTAGGAGGGCCTCATGCATAATTGGTTAGTAAATTATATTAATAATATTAAATGAGGGTTGGTCTTGAATAAAATGTGCTAGAATTAGGTGTATTGTGTGTTGCTTTGATATGCTTGTGTATAAAATGCTTGTATTTATAAGGAATATTTTGTTAAACAATAAATTTAAAGACTAATATATAGAAATAAGGAAGTTGGCTTCCGGATCCATCTCTGGACTGTGTTGCTAAGCTTCCTTATGGAATCTGAGTAAAGCCACTCATTAGTAAAAGTGTCCCAATAATTACTAGGGTAGCGACTCCCATCTCCACGCTAGTCTCAATGATTAGTTAGCGTGTTCCCAATTAGGTTGAAAAGCCTTACAATGTCGTAGTAGCTAAAGGTACTTGGATGCGCTCCCGAAATCGCCACCCATAACCACTCTCACAAGATTGTTATATTAACAAATATACCCCTTTATGGGATTGTTTTCTCATACCGATAGATATACCCTTTTTACGGGTTGTGTTCTCATATTCATTAATATACTCCTTTACTCGGTTACTTTCTCATACTTGCAATTATACCCCTCGTACGAGGTTATTTTCACATATTCATAAATATACCTTTTTATGGGGTTGTTATTTTACAATCATAATTATACCCCTCTTACATGGTTGTTTTCTAATATATACAAATATACCCCTCTTACGAGATTGTTTTCTAATATTAAAATATATACTCCTTTTACGGGGTTATTTTTTGAACCTCACAAATATACTCGTCTTATAGGATTATTTTCTTATACACATAAATATACCCTTTTTATGAGGTTGTTTTCTCATACTCTCAAATATACCCCTCATATGGAATTGTTTTCTAATATTTACAACTATACCATTCTTATGGGGTTGCTTTCTCATATTAACAAATATACCACTTTTACGAGATTGTTTTCTCATATTGATAAATATATCTCTCTCACGGGGTTATTTTCTGATACTTATATATATACCCTTTTTACGGGGTTATTTTCTCATACTAAAAAATATACGCCTCTTATGGGATTGTTTTCTTATATTCACACATATACCTCTCTTACGGGATTGTTTTCCAATATTTACAAATATATCCCTCTTACGGGATTGTTTTCTCATGTTAAAGAATATACACCTTTTATAGGGTTGTTATCTCATACTCACAAATGTACCCCTCTCATGGGGTTGTTTTCTCATACTCATATATATACACCCTTTACGGGGTTGTTTTCTCATGCTAAAAATTATACCCTTTTTACAGGGTTGTTTTCTTATATTCATAAATATACCCATTTTACTGGATTGCTTTATCATACTAATAAATATACCCATCGTCTAGGGTTGTTTTCTTATATTCATAAATATACCCTTTTTGCGGGTTGTTATCTCATACTCAAAATTATACCCCTCTTACGGGGTTGTTTTCTAATATTTATAAATATAATTTCTCTTATGAGGTTGTCTTCTTATATTAAAAAATATACCCCTTTTATGGGGTTGTTCTCATAAACTTACAAATATATCCCTATTGCGGGATTGTTTTATCATACTCATAAATATACCCCTTTTATGAGGTTGTTTTCTCATACTCACAAATATACCTCTATTACGGGGTTGTTTTCTAATATTTATAAATATACCCCCTCTTATGGGGTTGTTATCTCATACTCATAAAAATACCCCTTGTACGGGGTTGTTTTCTCATATTAAAAATATACACCTTTTACAAGGTTATCTCAAACTCAGAAATATACCCCTCATACGAGGTTGTTTTCTCATATTTATAAATATACCCCTTATACGCAGTTGTTTTCTCATACTCACAAAACCACCCCTCGTAAGGGGTTGTTTTCTCATATGCATAAATATACCCTTTCACGAGGTTGTTTTCTCATACTAAAAAATATACCCCTCTTACAAGGTTGTTTCTCATAACAAAACATATATATCTTTTACGGGGTTGTTTTCTTATACTCACAAATTTACCTCTCCCACGGGCTATTTTTCCACACTCATGTACCCCTTTTATAGGGCTGTTTTCTCATACTAAAAAATATATGCCCTTTAAAATGTTATTTTCTCATATTTATAAATATACCCGTTTTACGAGGTCGCTTTCTCATACTTACAAATACACCCCTCATATAGGGTTCATTTCTCATATTTATAAGGATAACCTATTTATAGGGTTGTTTTCTAATATTGACAAATATATCTCTCTTACGGGGTTGTTTTCTCATATTATAAAATATACCCCTTTTACGGTGTTGTTCTCTCATACTCACAAAAAATATCCTTCTTCCGTGATTGTTTCGTCATACATATAAATATACCTCTTTTACAAGGTTGTTTTCTTATACTCATAAATATACCCCTGTTATGGGGTTGTTTTCTAATATTTATCAAATATTCCCTTTTTACGGGTTGTTTTCTCATGCTAAAAGATATACCCTCTTACGATATTATTTTCTCATATTTATAAATATACCCATTTTACGAGACTGCTACATGATAGTCATGAATATACCCATTTTACGACGTTATCTCATACTCACAGATATACCCTTCTTACAAGGTTTGTTTCTAATATTTAAAAATATACCACTCTTTTGGGGTTGTTTTCTCATACTCACAAATGTAAACCTCTCACGAAGTTGTTTTCTCATACTCATATTATATATATATATATATATATATATATATATATATATATATATACCCTTGTACGGGATTGTTTTCTCATACTCATATATATATACCCCTTTTATGGGGTTGTTTTCTTATATTCATAAATATACACCTTTTACGGGATTCTTTTCTCATATTAAACAAATGTACGCCTCACAGGGTTATTTTCTTATACTAAGATATATATCCCTTCTACGTGGTAGTTTTCTCATGCTCAAAAGTATACCTCTTTATAGAGTTATTTTCTAATATTCATAAATATCCCCCTCTCACGGGGTTGTTGTATCGTACGCACAAATATACCCCTGCTATGGGGTTGTCATTTCATACGTACAAATATACCCCTGCTACGAGGTTGTTTCTAATATTTATAAATATATCCCTCTTACGGTATTATTTTCTCATATTAAAAACATACCCCTTTAATAGTTCTATTTTCTAATACTTACAAATATACCCATGTTACGTGGTTGTTTTCTCATATAAAAAAATATACACCTTTTACAAAGTTTTTTTGTAATATCAAATAATATATACCTTTTACGGGGTTGTTTCCTCATACTGAAAATTATACCTCCCTCATGGGATTGTTGTCTCATATTCATAAAGATATCCTTTTTAGGGGATTGTTATCTCAAACTCACAATATACCCCTCGTACTGGGTTGTTTTCTCATATTAAAAAAATATACCACTCTTATGGGGTTGTTTTCTAATAATCACAAATATACCCCTCTTAAAGGGTTGTTTTCTCATACTCATACATATACCCTTTTTTACGATGTTGTTTTCTCACACTTATAAATATACCCCTCATACGAGGTTGTTTTCTATTCTCTTATATTAACAAATATACCTCTTTTACGGGATTGTTCATACTCATAAATATACTCTTCTAATAAGGTTGTTTTCTCATATTCATAAATATATACCTTTTACGGGGTTGCTTTCTCATACTCACAATTATACCCCTCTTACGGTGTTGTTTTCTCATATTAAAGAATATACACCTTTTACAGAATTATTTTCTCATACTCAAAAATATACCCCACTTACGGGGTTGTTTTCTTATATTCATAAATATACCCCACTTATGGGATTCCTTTCTCATACTTACAGATATACCCCTATTACGGGGTTGTTTTCTAATATTTATAAATATACCCCTATTACAGGGTTGTTTTCTCATACTAAAAAATATACAACTTTTATAGGGTTGTTATCTCATACTCACAAATGTACCCTTTTACAAGATTGCTTTCTTCGTACGGGGTTGTTTTCTCATATTCATAAATATACCCTCTTTACAGGTTTGTTATCTCACACTCATAATTATACCCCTCTTATGGGGTTGTTTTCTAATATTTACAAATATCCCCTCTTACGGGCTTATTTTCTCATATTAAAAAATATACTCCTTTTACGGGGTTGTTCTCTCATACTCACAAATATATCCCTCGTACGAGATTGTTTCATCATACACATAAATATACTCCTTTTATGAGGTTTCTTTCTAATACTCACAAATATACCCCTATTTCGGGGTTGTTATCTAATATTTACAAATATACCCCTCCTATAGAATTTTCTCCTCATATTAAAAAAATACCCCTATTGTGGGGTTGCTTTCTCAAACTCAAAAATTAATCCCACTTACTAGATTATTTTTTGATATTCATAAATATACCCTTTTTACGGGTTTTCTTTCTCATACTCACAAAGATATCCCTATTATGGGATTATTTTCTAATATTTGGAAATATACTCCTCTTACAGGGTTATTTTCTCATACTAACAATTATATACCTTTTACAGGATTATTTTCTCATACACACAAATGTAAATATCTCACGGGGTTATTTCTCATACTCAAAAATATATAACTCTTATGGGTATTTTTGCATATTCATAGATATATCCTTCTTATGGGGTTGATTTCTGATATTTACAAATATACCCCTCTTACGGGTTTGTTTTCTCATATTAAAAAATAAACCGGCTTATTATCTCATACTCACAAATTTATCCATCTCAAGGGGTTGTTTTCTCATGCTCATATATATACACCTTTTACGAGGTTGTTTTCTCAAACTCAAAAGTATATCCCCTTAAGGGATTATTTTCACATATTCATAAATATACCCCTTTTATCGGATTACTTTCTCATACTCACAAATATACCCCTTATACGGTGTTTTTTTCTCATATTCATAAATATATCCTTTTACGTGGTTGTTTTCTCATACTCATAAAATGTACCCCTCCCACGGGGTCATTTTCTTATATTCATATATATACCTCTTTTATGGAGTTATTTTCTCATACTAAAAAATATACCCCTCTTCTAGGATTTTTTTTCTAATATTTAGAAATATACCCCTCTTATGAAGTTGTGTTCTCATATTAAAAAATATACCCTTTTGTGGGGTTCTTTTCTGATATTGACAAATATACCCCTATTGCGGGGTTGTTTTCTCATATTAAAAAGTATATACCTTTGACAGGGTTGTTTTCTCATACTTATAAATGTACCCCTCTCAAGGGGTTGTTCTCTCATACTCATATAAATATCCCTGTTACGCGGTTGTTTTCTTATATTCACAAATATGCCCCTATTCTAGGGTAGTTTTCTAGTATTTATAAATATACCCCTCTTATAGGATTGTTTTCTCATATTAACAAATATCCTTTTACGTGGTTGTTTTCTCATACTCAAAACCATACTCCTCTTATGGGATTGTTTTCTCATATTCAAAAAGATACCCCTTTTATGGGGTTAATTTGTCGTACTGATGAATATACCCCTCTTATGGAGTTTTTTTCTTATATTAAAAAATACCCCTTTTATGTGGTTCTTTTCTCATTCTCACAAATATAACCCTTTTATGGGGTTGTTTTCTCACAACATAAATATATGCCTTTTACGAGGTTGTTTTTTTTTATACTCATAAATATACCCCTTTTACGAGGTTGTTTTCTCACACTGACAAATATATCCTAGTACAGGGTTGTTTTCTAATAGTTACAACTATACCACTTTTACGGCGTTGTTTTCTCATATTAACAAATATACCCCTTTTACCGGATTGTTCTCTCATACTTATAAATATACCCCTCTTATGGGGTTGTTTTATGATATTCATAAATATACCCCTTTTACAGGGTTGCCTTGTCATACTCACAATTATACCCTTCGTACGGGGTTGTTTTCTCATATTCATAAATTTACCCTTTTTACGAGTTTGTCTTCTCATACTCACAAATATACCCCTCTTACGAAGTTGCTCTCTAATATTCATAAATATACCCCTCTTATGGTGTTGTTTTCTCATATTAAAAAATATATACTTTTATGGGTTGTTTTCTAATATTCACAAATATACCACTCTTATAGTGTTTTTTCTCATTTTCATAAAGATATCCCTTTATGGGGTTATTATCTCATACTCACAAATATACCCTTATGTTTTCTAATATTTACAAGTATAATGCTCATACTGGAGTTTTTTTTTATATTAAAAAATATACCACTTTTACAGGGTTGTTTTTTAATACTCACAAATATACCGCTCTTACGGGGTTGTTTTCTCACACTGACAGATATACCCCTAGTATGAGCTTGTTTTCTAATATTTACAACTATACCACTCTTATGACATTGTTTTCTCATATTAACTAATATACCCCTTTTATGAGATTATTTTCACATACTCATAAATATACCCCTTTCACGGGGTTGTTTTCTTATACTCAAAAATATATCCACCATACGGGGTTGCTTTTGTATATTCATAAAATATACCCCTTCTAAGTAGCTGTTTTCTAATATTTACAAATATACCCCTCTTACAGGGTTATCTTCTCATATTAAAGAATATACACCTTTTACAAAATTGTTATCTCATACTTACAAATGTATCCCTCTCACAGGTTGTTTTCTCATACTCATATATATACCTCTTTTATGGGATTGTTTTCTCATACTAAAAAATATACCCCCTTATAGGGTTGTTTTCTCATATTCATAGATATACCCCTTCTATTGGATTGGTTTCTCATACTCACAAATATACCCCTCGTACGGGGTTATTTTCTCATATTCATAAATATACCCTCTTAACAGGGTTGTTATCTCATACTCCCAATTATATCCCTCGTACGGGGTTATTTTCTAATATTTACAAATATACCTCTCTTACGGGATTGTCTTCTCATATTAAAAAGAGTACCCCTTTTATAGGGTAGTTCTCTCATACTTACAAATATGTCTCTTTTACGTGATTGTTTCATCATACTCATGAATATACATCTTTTACGATGTTGTTTTCACATACTCACAAATATACCCCTGTTACGGGGTTGTTTTCTAATATTTATAAATATAAACTTTTACGGGTTGTTTTTCCATACTGAAAAATGTAACCCCCCTTACGGGGTTGTTTTCTCATATTTATACATATACCCCCTTTTTTTGGGTTACTTTCTCATACTCACAAATATACCCCTCGTATGGGGGTTGGTTTGTCATATTCATAAAGATAACTTTTTCAGAGGGTTGTTATCATATACTCACAAATAAACATCTCCTACGAGTTGTTTGCTAATATTTACAAATATACCACTCTTATGGGATCTTTTTTCTTATACTCAGAAATGTAAATCTCTCATGGAGTTGTTTTCTCATACTCACATATATACCCCTTTTGTTAGGTTATTTCTTCATACTAAAAAATATACCCCTCTTACGAGATTATTTTCTCATATTCATAAATATACACCTATTATGGGGTTGTTTTCTAATGTTTACAAATATACCCCTCTTACGGTGTTGTTTTCTCATATTAAAAGATATACACCTTTTACGGGGTTATTTTCTCATACTCACAAATGTACCCCTCTCATGGAATTATTTTCTCATACTCAAATATATACCCCTTTTACGGGGTTCTTTCTCATACTCAAAAGTGTACCACCCTTACGGGGTTATTTTTTAATATTCACAAATATACCCCTCTCACGGGGTTGTTTATCATACTCACAAATATACCCCTACTATAGAGTTGTTTTCTAATACTTACAAATAAACCTCTCTTACGGGATTATTTTCTCATATTAAAAAATATATTGTTTTTACAGGATTGTTTTCTAATACTCACAAATACGCCCTTGTTATGGGGTTTTTTTTCATATTAAAAAATATACACCTTTTATAGGATTGTTTTCTCATATTCATAAATGTACCCCTCTCACAAGGTTGTTTTCTCATACTCATATATATACCCTTCTTACGGGGTCGTTTTGTCATATTAAAAAATATATACATTTTATAGGTTTTTTCCTTATACTTAAAAATGTACCCCCTTACGAGGTTGATTTCTCATATTTATAAATTTACCTCTTTTACGGGGTTGTTTTGTCATACTAAAAAATATGCCCCTTTACGGGATTGTTTTCTCATATTCATAAAGATATCCTTTTAACGGGGTTCTAATCTTAAACTCATAAATATTCCCCTCGTATGGGGTCATTTTCTCATATCCATAAATATACCCCTCGTAAGGGGTTGTTTACTCATTTTCATAAATATACCTCTTTTACGAGGTTGTTTACTCATATTCAGAAATATACCCCCCTGTTACAGGATTATTTTCTAATATTTACAAATATACAACTCTTACTTGGTGGTTTTCTTATATTAAAAAATATACCTCTTTTACGAGGTTGTTTTCTCATATTATAAAATAAACCCCTTTTACGGGGTTATTTTCTGATACTCACAAATATACCCCTCTTACGAGGTTGTTTTCTCATACTCATAAATATACCAATTTTACGAGGTTGTTTTCTCACTCACAAATACACCCGTCGTACTAGATTGCTTTCTAATATTTAGAACTATACCACTCTTATAGGGTTATTTTCTCATATTAACAAATATACCTCTTTTACGAAATTATTTTCTCATACTCATAAATATACCCCTCTTTGACGGGGTTTTTTTTCATACTTATAAATGTACCCTTCTCATGGGGTTGTTTTCTCATACTTATATATATACCGCTTACAGGTGGTTATTTTCTCATAGTCAAATAGATACCCCTATTACGAGGTCTTTTTCTAATATTTACAAATATACCCCTCTTACGGGGTTGTTTTCTCATATTAAAAAATATACCTCTTTTACAGGGTTATTTTCTGATACTCATAAATATACACCTGTTATAGGGTTGCTTTCTCATGCAAAAAAATATACACTTTTTACGGGGTTGTTTTCTCATACTCACAAATGTACCCCTCTCCCGGAGTTGTTGTAGTACCCGAATTTTTTTATTTTTAATAATAACAATAATAATAGCTAATAAGGATTGTGATGATGATAATAATAAAACTAGAAGTTTTAAAATTTAATATATGTGATTAGAGTAAAGAATTTTTATTTTAAATGGAATGATTTATAAGAGACTATTATTGAGAACCTTACTATCAATTTAAGTGCAAGATAAACATAAAAAGGATCTATTCAACTATATTTAACTAGTTGGAAAGCAAATAATTAATTAAGTGATTTATATTAAGAATGAATTACATTCTTTTAGATGTCATATTCTATAATTTTCCAATATGAAAATATGAATTAAATATTATATTTTGAAGCTATAAAAAATATTTTTATAAAAGAATTTATTTGGGGAATGGTAAATTTTAATTAGCAAATAGTATTAAATTAAATTGAATGATAGTCAACAAATTGATTAATTAAGTTAATGTTATTTTAGGATTAAATTGAAACTTATACTTGAGGAGGAGGCTAAAAGTAGAATTAAATTAAAATTGGGGCTTTAGTGGAAAATATACTAGTTGGTATTTTTGTAAATAAATAGTGTCAGTAGGGCATTATGATAATATCAAATATAAAAGCAAGGGTGAATAAATAACTTTCCATTTCTGATAATTTTAATTTGGCCCAAAATAAGTAGCTAGGGGCTTAATTCAAATACTAAAGAAAAGCTGAAGGATTAAACAAGAATTTGCAAGGGGAAATAGCTAGTAACTAAAGAATGTAGGGACTAAATTGCGATAAGAAAAAGAAAGCAAAGAAAGGGAAGGAGAAGAAGAAGACGGGGAAAAAGAGAGGGAGGTGGGTCGGCCATCAATGGCGAATGGTGGAGGAGACTCGGTTGAGTGTGGTGGCGATGACGGGAGATGCAGCTGTCAACGACGAGCACACTACTGGCGACGGCAGCAGTGAGCAGCGACGACAAGCGGTAGAAAATGGCTAGAAATGGCAGCTGCTTTTTCGACGCCGTTCATGGAGTTTCCGGCGACCATTTGCGACATTCTTAGGCTCAAAATGATCAGCAACTTCTAGGCTTCCTTTTTCGCCCATCCTATTCATATTTGTGGGGCACTGTGTACTTACAACCTCTACGATAAGCAAGTGAATGGGGCCGGTGCGTGGCGAACGGAATGGTTCATCAAGCCATTTCTCGCTTCAACCCCCTAAATAGGAAGAGGGGTACTCACCCCTTGAGGATGCCGGAATTGTAAAATCCGATGAGGTAAAGAGTGTAGGGGCAGTTTGGATTTTTTACTTTTTTAGCTAGTGACGTTGAGCTTCCGATGATCAGAGGACACATTCAGACTCTCCTCATCACTAGCTTTCCGATGACACTAGTTTTGTGGCGATCAGACTCCGTTAGAAAATCGATGGTTGGGGACTGTCCATGATTTTTTGCATGATTGGGAACTAGAACAGAGAATCATATGCTAGAATCATCGTTTGCGTGTTGTCTCGAGTCCGTATACACACTCAAATCGTCGATCGGACTCTAGCGACTGAAGGCGAGTCGACTGATTTATCAAGCGTCTCGGTAATTCTTTAGCTTGTTGATTTTAGAAAAATTATTAATTAAAAATTTATATTGGTTAATTATTGGAGAAAAATAATTTAAGGTATATGTGTAAGTGTCTTTGAAAAATTAAAATTTTATGCTATTGAAATTGAGTAATATGATAATTTTATATAAGACCTTTTATATAGTTGTGTTGTGTTGCATAGTTTGGAAAAATATTGCAGCTTTGGTGGCCCGACTACTGGCAAATAACTGATGAATATTAAAAGTATTTCTAGCAGGTTTTGGACCCGTTATATGGGGGGTAAACGTCCGTATTTTAGGGGAGGTTAAATTTTCGATAGAATTTTTCTGAGTCAAAATTCTTAGACAGTTAATTATAGGAGTCTAGGCCTAGGGTTATTTGTTAAATGTTTTATTTTATTGATTGGATTTTTCCTGTGAATAGATAATCCATCATTTCAGTCTGCTCCACTCGAGTCTTAGGAATAGAGCAAGGGGGTCATCAGAATTGTGAGTTAAAAGTCATATATCTGCCATACTCTGCTATACATGTGTCATGCTAAGATTTTATATAGCAATTCTGATTAATTGATTTAAAGATTTAAATTACTTATTGATGTACTATTCATCTAAATAACTATTTTATACAATCAATTATCTATTTATTGTTCATATATCATTTTCTACATCATTGATATTATGATTGCATGTTGACTCGGGATGAGACGGCAGTAGAACATGCCACCTGATGAGTTGCATCAGGACTGCGTGCACACCGTTATAAATCTCAGATAGGTAGTAAAAGAATATTTTAAGACTTGCCCTGGTCGATTCAACTCTTTGGACTGCGAAGATTTTGATTGTCGAATTAAAGGTCCCTAGCTGAGCGTTGCTCTCTAGGCGCCGGCTTTATTGGGAATTAAGTGACTAGACTGGATTTAAGGACCCTGGTCGAGTTCTGCTCTCTGGCGCCAGTCCTGTTGGAGGGAGAGAGCCGAAAGGCTGTTAGTGTTGGGGTTAGGGTTTTGTTGAGGTACTTGTCCCATAACATGTAAAATATCATACATAATCATGGCATGACACGCGTTTTAATATGACCTAATATATTATTTTAATTAAATAAATATTTTATTAAGATGGTTGTATGTATTTTTAGATTATATGATTTTAACTCACTCTCGACACTGACAGTCTTAAATTAAATTATTTTTCAGGTGTTTTTTATCTTCCTGCAGTTCTTTTCCTCTAGCAGCCCGACTTCCTTTATCTTCGAGTTTAATGTAACTGATTTTATTGGTATGTTTGATTTTTAGAATTCTAGATTCTCTACAGTAGTAATTTCAAAACTTATTATTTTTTTGGCATGTTAAACCAGGTATTGCCTATTTATGTTGGCAGACTGAACTAAATATGTAGTATCTGGGTGGTTGAAAGTTAGTTATGAAATAGTGTTATAATGGATAGAATTTGAATTATTCTTTGATTGAGTTAGCGAATGGTCAGACTTACTACGGGTTTCGGTCGCCTTACACCTACCTATTCCCTAGCGCCGGTAACAGTCCTACACATCGGGTCGTGACAGTTGTTTTCTCATACTCATATATATAGCCTTTTTACGGGGTTGTTTACTCATACTAAAAGTATATCCCTTTTAAAGAATTATTTCCTCATATTCATAAATATACCCATTTTATGGGATTGCTTTCTTATACTAACAAATATACACCTTGTATGTGGTTGGTTTCTCATATTCATAAAGATACCCTTTTTACGATGTTGTTATCTCATACTCACAAATAGACCCCTTATACGGGATTGTTTTCTCATGTTCACAAATATACCCCTCTCACAAGGTAGTTTTCTCATATTAAAAAGTATACCACTTTTACAGGATTATTTCCTCAAATTCATAGATATACCCCTCTTACATGGTTATTTTCTCATATTTATAAATATGCCCCTTTTACGGGGTTGCCTTCCCATACTCACCAATACACCAATCATTTGGGATTGGTTTCTCATATTCGTAAAGATATCCTTTCTATGGGGTTGTGATCCCATACTCACAAATGTACTCCTCAAACAATGTTGTTTTCTAATATTTATAAGTGATAGGGGATTTAAACTTAAAAACTTTTTAAATAGGAGGGAGGGTGTTATGTGATTGATGACGACACATCCTACAATCTACTGCTAGGAAGGCTTTAGATTCATTGGAACTTTGTTGCTCCATCCACCCTCTATCAATGCTTAAAATATGTTGACGATGACAAGCGCAAGGGCAAGCTACCAAACCATTATCTATGGCAGACCTTGAACTCAAAGGTATGTGGATGGCGCTTCTCTTAGATACCTTTTAGCAGGTTAAATACCTCTTATAGCAGGCTTTGACACCCCTCTCTTGTTTTCTAATATTTATAAATATACCCTTTTTACGTTATTGTTTTCTCATATAAAAAATATACCTTATTTATGGGGTTGTTTTGTGATACTCACAAATATACCCGTCTTACGGGATTCTTTTCTCATACTCATAAATATGCCACTTTTATGAGGTTGTGTTCTCATATTCTTACAATTATACACCTCTTACAGGGTTGTTCTCTAATATTTACAAATGTACTCCTCTTACGGTGTTATTTTTCGATATTAAAAAGTTATATCCCTTTTACGGGATTGTTTTCTCATACTAAAAAATATATCCCTCTTATGGGATTGTTTTCTCGTACTCATAAATATATCTTTTTTATGAGGTCGTTGTCTCATACTCACAAATATATCCCTTTTATGGGGTTGTTTCTAATATTTACAAGTATACGGGTTGTTTCTAATATTTACAAGTATACCCCTCTTACGAGGCTATTTTCTCATATTAAAAATAATATCACTATTATAGGGTCATTTTCTCATACTCATAAATATATCATTCTTATGGAATTTTTTTCATATTAAAAAGTATACTCGTCTTATGGGGTTCTTTTCTCATATTCACAATTATACCTCTCTTACGGGGTTATTTTCTCATACTCATAAATATACTCTTTTTATGAGGTTGTTTTCTCACACTCAAAAATATACCCCTATTACGGGGTTGATTTCTAATATTTATAAATGTACCACTCTTATGGGGTGATTTTCTCATATTAATAAAAATACCACTTTTTACAGGGTTCTTTTCTTACACTCGTATATATATACCCTTCTTACGGGGTTGTTTTCTCATATTCATAAATATACCTCTTTTACGGGTTGGTTTCTCATACTCACAAATACACCGCTCATAAGGGGTTGGTTTCTCATTTTCATAAAGACACCCTTTTTATGGGGTTCTTATCTCTTACTCACACCCCCCTTACAGGGTTATTTTTTAATATTTATAAATATACCCATCTTACAGGGTTGTTTTCTCATACTAAAGAATACACCCATTTTTATAAGGTTGTTTTCTACTACTCACAAACATACCCCTCTTACGGGGTTGTTTTCTTATACTTATAAATATATTAAAAGGTTGTTTTCTAACACTCATAAACATACCCCTCGTACGGGGGCTATTTTCTAATATTTACAACTATACCCCACTTACTGGGTTGTATTCTCATAATAAAGAACATACCCCTTCTATAGGGTTGTTTTCTTAAACTCATTGACAAACCCCTCTTACGAGGTTATTTTCTCATTTTCATAAACATACCCTTTCTACGAGGTTATTTTCTTATACTAAAAAATATACCACTCTTAAGGGATTGTTTTCTAATATTTATAAATATGCCCTTCTTACGAGATTCTCTTCTCATATTTAAAGATTTAACCCTTTTCCGCCGTTGTTTTCTAATACTCACAAACATAGCCTTCGCACGGGGTTGTTTTCGTATATTCATAAATATACAGTTATTACGAGGTTGTTTTCTCATACTCACAAATATACCCCTCTTACAAGGTTCTTTTCTAATATTTATAAATATACCCCTCTGATGGAGTTATTTTCGCATATTAACAAAGACACCACTATTACGGAGTTGTTTTCTCAAACTCATAAATAAACCTCTTTTATGGGGTTGTCTTCTCATACTCAAAAATATACCTCTCATACGGGGTTATTTTCTCATATTCATAAATATACCCTTTTTACGAGGTAGTCTTCTCACTCACAAATACACCTCTCTTACAAGGTTGTTTTCTCATATTAACAAAGATATCCCTTTTACATGGTTTTTTTCTACTACATAAAACTATACCCTTTTATGGGGTTGTTTTCTTATATTAAAAAACAGACACCTTTTACGAGGTTGCTTTCTCATACTCATAAATATACCCCTCGTACGTGGTTGTTTTCTCATATTCATAAATATACCCATTTTACGGTGTAGTTTTTTCACACATAAAAATACACCTCTTATGGGGTTGTTTGCTCATGTTAAGAATTATACACTTTACACGGGGTAGTTATCTCATTCTGACAAATGTACCCTTTTTACGAGATTGTTTTCTCATACTCATAAATGTATCACTATTGCGAGGTTTTTTTCTAATATTTACAAATCTACACCTCTTACGGGGTTGTTTTCTCATATTGAAAAATGTACCCTTTTTATGGGGTTGTCTTCTCATACTCATAAATATACCGCTCTTATGGGGTTGTTTTCTCATATTCATAAATATACTCTTTTTACAGGGTTGCTTTCTCATACTCACAATTATACCCCTCGTACAGGGTTGTTTTTTTATACCCAAATATATACATCTTTTACAGGGTTTCTTTCTAATATTTACAAATATACCCCTCTTACGGGGCTGTTTTCTCATACTAATATATATACCCCTCTTACGGGGTTATTTTTTAATACTCACAAATATACACCTATTATGGGGTTGCTTTCTCATATAAAAAATATATACATTTTACAAGGTTATTTTCTCATTCTCACAAATATACCTCACTCATGGGGTTGTTTTTTAATACTCATATATATACCCCTTTTACGGGGTTGGTTTCTTATATACATAAACATACCGATTTTACGGGATTGTTTTCTCATACTAAAAAATAGACCCCTCGTATGGGATTGTTTTCTCATATTCATAAATATACTCTTTTATAGGGTTGTTTTCTTAAACTCACAAATATACCCCTCATATGGGATTGTTTTCTCATATTCATAAATATATTCTTTTTACGAGGTTATTTTCTCATATTCAGAAATATACCCCTCTTACGAGGTTGTTTGGTAATATTTATAATTATACCCCTCTTACATGACTGTTTTCTCATATTAAAAAATATATACCTTTTACAGGGTTATTTTTTCATACTCACAAATTTATCCCTCTCACGGGGTTGCTTTCTCATATTCATAAATATACCCCTTTTATAGGGTTGCTTTCTCAAACTCACAAATATACCTCTCATATTGGATTGTTTTCTCATATTCATAAATATACCCTTTTTACGATGTTGTTTCTCATATTCATAAATATACCCTTTTTATGGGGTTTTTTGGTAATATTTATAATTATACCCCTCTTATGTGGTTGTTTTCTCATATTAAAAAATATATACCACTTTTACGGGGTTGTTTTCTCATATTCACAAATATGCCCCTCTAATGGGGTTGTTTTCTAATATTTATAAATATACCCCTTTTACACGGTTGTTTTCTCAAATTAACAAATATTCTCCTTTTACGCGGTTGTTTTCTCATACTCAAAATTATACCCCTCTTACTAGGTGGTTTTCTTATATTCATAAACATATCTCTTTTACGCTGTTGTTTTCTTATATTAAAAATATGCCCCTTTAACAAGGTTATATTTTCATACTCATAAATATATCCCTCTTATGGGGTTGTTTTCTCATACACATAAATATAGACCTTTCTACGAGGTTGTTTACTCATACTCACAAATGTACCCCTATTACGGGTTTGTTTCCTAATATTTTCACATATGCCCCTCCCACGAGGCAGTTTTCTCATATTAAAACATATACCACTTTTACAAGGTTGTTTTCTCATACTCATAGATATACCCTTTTTACAGGGTTGTTTTCTCCTATTCATAAATATGCTCTTTTCACGGGATTACATTCGCATACTCACAAATACACCACTCGTTCAAGATTGGTTTCTCATATTCATAAAAATGCTCTTTTTCTGGAGTTGTGATCCCATACTCACAAATGTACCTCTCTTACGATGTTATTTTCTAATATTTACAAATATGCCCCTCTTACGTGGCGGTTTTCTCATATGAAAAAAGATACCACTTTTACAGGGTTGTTTTCTCATACTCATAAATATACCCCTCTTATGGAGTTTTTTTCTCATATTCATAAATATACCACTTTTACGGGGTTGCTTTCTCATACTCACAAATACACCCCTTGTAAGGTCATGGTTTCTCATATTCATAAAAGACCCTTTTTACGGCGTTGTTATCTCCTACTCACACCCCTCTTACGAGATTATTTTCTAATATTTATAAATATACCCTTCTTACGTGGTTGTTCTCTCATATTAAAAATATACCCCTTTTATGGGGCTGTTTTGTGATACTAAAAAATATACCCGTCTTACGGGTTCTCTCAAACTCATAAATATACCACTTTTATGAGGTTAGGTTCTCATATTTATAAATATACCTTTTTACGGAGTTATTTTCTCACCCTCACTTTTGTACACCTCTTACGGGGTTGTTCTTTAATATTTACAAATGTACTCCTCTTACAAGGTTGTTTTTTATATTAAAAATTATACCCCTTTTACGGGGTTGTTTTCTTATACTCACAAATATATCCCTCTTACGGGATTATTTTCTCATACTCATAAATATATATGTTTTACGAGGTTGTTATCTCATACTCACAAATATACCCATGTTACGGGGTTGTTTCTAATCTTTACAAGTACACCCCTCTTACGGGGTTATTTTCTCATATTAAAAAATATCACTTTTATATGGTCGTTTTCTCTTACTCATAAATATACTACTTTTATGAGTTTGTTTTGTCATATTAGAAAATATACCCCTTTTACGGGGTTCTTTTTCATACTCACAAATATACCCCTCTTACGAGGTTGTTTCCACATACTCATAAATATACCCCACTTACGGGGTTGTTTTCTCATATTAAAAAATATACTCATTTTACAGGGTTTCTTTTATACTCACAAATATAGCCCTCTTACGGGATAGTTTTCTCAAATTAAAAAATATACCACTTTTACAGTATCCTCTTATCATATTAAAAAATATACCCCTTTTATGGGGTTATTTTCTCAGACTCACAAATATACCACTCTTACAGGGTTTTTCTCTCATATTCATAAGTATACCCCTTTTACGCTGTTGTTTTCTCACACTAAGAAATATACCCCTAATACGAGGTTGTTTTCTAATATTTACAAAAATATTCCTTTTACGTGGCTATTTTCTTATATTAATAAATATATAATTTTTACAAGATTATTTTCTCACACTCATAAATATACTGCCTTGATTTTATCTGTGGGTTTGTGACCAGCAGTAGGTTATGGGTAGGCATAAGGCCATCAAAACCCATGGTAAGTCTGATTAATCGACAATTCAAATATACATACATAAACATACTATTAAACCTGCCCAACATGTCATTCAAAAGTCTCTAACTGGATACTAACAAACAATCCATAATTTGTTACAGACCAAAATCAAACATAATATAACAGATAATTCAAAATGCAAAAGTAGAAATTAATTACAATAGGCCCGAGGGAGAAGAAAGTGAGGCTGTCAAACAAAAGACGGCGGAGAACCTGACTGTGACCTAAGAAATTAAAATTGATACTGTCAGCCTCGAGAGTGAGTTAAAATCATATAATCCTATAACAATTACAGTCTCCTCAATAAAATATTTATTAATTCAGAATAACATATCATGTTATATTAAAACACGTGTCTTGCCATAATTCAAAAAAATACAATTAAAATACTTATGGGATGAGTGTCTCAGCAGAACCCTAACCCCAATACTAATAGCCTTTCGGCTCTATTATTCCAATAGGTCTGGTGCTCAGAGAGCGAAGCTCAACCAGGATCCTTGAATCTAGCCTGGACACTTGATTCCTAAATAAGCCGGCTCCCAGAGAGCAACGCTCGACTAGGGACCTTCCTCCGGCAGTTAAATTCTCACAGCGCAGAGAGTTATACTCGACCAGGGCAAAACCCAAAAATAATGTTTTCCTGTCTCTTATTAATACCATTGGGCACACGGTCCTGATGCAACCCATCAGGTGGCATGTTCTATTGTCGCCTCATCCCGATGTTTCAATCATAACATCATTAATAATTATAAATAATAGAATCATAAGCAAACATTACATTATTCAATGACATATTAAGAGTTAAAGTTTAATAGCCTCGAGTATAGCAAATGTGAAAATCAGATGTAAGAATAATAACAATATTAAAATAACAGTAAATATGATAGCAACAATAATGGTAATAATATTAATAATGATATCAATAATAATGAAAATAAAATTTATAATAATACTGCTAATGGTAATAATTATTATTATTAATTAATTTACAATGCATTTAACTTAGACATGACACAAAAGCAGTTGATTATATGACTTTAACTCACAGTTCTACCCCACTCTGCAGTCTGCTCCTACGCCTCGGGTGGAGCTGGCTGGATGGACGGATTATCTATTCATGAAAATACTCTATTAATAAGATATTCTCAATTTTTCCTAAGCGTAGACTTCTAGATTAGACTACTTAAGCAAATTCCGAATCAGAAATTCTTCCAAATATTCGGCAAAACCTTCTCTAAAATAAGGACATTTACCCCTGTATAACGGGTTCAGAACCTGCTAAAACACTTCGAATATTTCATAATTAATTAACGGGAGTCGGGCCACCAAAAATGCATTATTTTTTCCGATTCCGTAACACACCACAGATTATAATTTATTTACAGACGGTTCTATATAATATTTATTTTGACAACCAGGACATAAAAAATTTTCTAGTATTTAAACTAATCCAACATAACCACATCTACCACAAAACAGAACAATAATTAATCATACCAATTAATTTGTAATATTTATATCTAAGTCATAATTAATTAAATTTAATTAAATTAAATTATTTGTAATTGATAATTAATAGCAACAATATTTTCTAAAATTATAGAATAATTTTTATGGTCCAAACAAAATTACACTGAGCCAAAAACCTGAAATTTTGTGCGTCTGGAAAACACCAGGGTCTTAAAGTCGATACTGCCAGCGGTGTCGGAATTCGAATTTGGAGGCGCCTATGCAAAGCTTGAGTTGCGGGGAGCCTGAAAATGCAAAAGCTTTGGCCGGAAACTCGCCAAAGCCACTGGATCAAGGCTGGAAAGGCGCTGCACTGGTGAGGCTTCACCAAGGCTGCCGGCGATAAAAAATGATGGGGAAACTCGACTTGGGGGTTTCCGGCGTCGGCTTAGCAAAAGGATATTTACCTCTCTTATGGAGTTATTTTTGCATATCAACAAAGACACCACTTTTATGGGGTTATTTTCTCATACTCATAAATATACCCTCTTATGGGGTTGTTTTCTCATATTCATAAATATACCCCTTTTACAGGATTGCTTTCTCATACTCAAAAATATACCTATCTGTTGACGTAAGGTGTAACTGATCTCTATTTTGATTCTAATAACCAAACTAATCATCACTAACACCATGACTAAGTGTCTATGTGACAGGGCATCAAAGGAACCAAGCCTATCTCAAACATTCTTTAGCCTTGAAGCATATCTTGCAAATATCCTCAAAAGCACAAGGGAGTTGCAAAGGCGCATGGGTGCTTTTCATAAGGTCAAAAGTTTACAAGACGTTGAAAAGTCCACCTGAGAGAATCCTAATCATCTCATGACACATAGCAGTCAAAGTCTCAAAGCTCCAAGACGCGTAAGGGTACCTCACTTTAGGTATTAAGACAAATTCTGGCAGATGATATCGCAATGAGAAGCAAGAGGGCGCTTCTGGGTGCGATTAAGGCAAGCACGAGGGCGCAAGAAAGTTTTCGTGATTAATGCATTGTTAGTAACCGTTGAGACAATAGCCACCCTATCAGTGCCATGTGGCTAGAGCCATTGGAGGTCCAACATCTCTTTTCAAAAAGTGCGGGGCCACTCTCTATGACTTTAGGCAATATTTTCCAAGTCACCAAATCTTGCATTGAATAAGTTTTGCATTATAACGTCTCTAAGGGGTTGGTATAAGTTTAAATACCCCTCTTAAAGACACAATAACGAAGTTTGTGAATTAGATATACCAAAACTCTCATACTCATAAATATACCCCTCGTACGCGGCTGTTTTCTCAAATTCATAAATATACCCCTTTTATGGGGTTGCTTTCTCAGACTCATAATTATAACCCTCGCACAGGATTATTTTCTCATATTCATAAATATACCCTTTTTAAGGAGTTCTTGTCTCATACTCACAAATATACCCTGATACTTACCAATATACCCCTTTTACGGGGTTGTTCTCTCATATTAAAAAATATACCACTTTTTTTTACAGGGTTATTTTCTCGAACTTACAAATATATTCGTCTTATGGGGTTGTTTTCTCATACTCATGAATATACCCCTATTATGGAGTTATTTCCTAATATTTACAAATACAACCCTCGTACGATTTTATTTTTTCATATTAAAATATATAACCCATTTACGGGGTTCCTTTCTCACACTCACTAATATACCAATCGTACGGGGTTATTTTTCCATATTCATAAGTTTATCACTGTTTCAGGGTTGTTTTCTGATATTAAAAAATATACAGCTTTTACAGGGTTGTCTTCTCAAACTCATAAATATACTACTCTTATGCGGTTGTTTTCTCATAATCATCAATATACCATTTTTGCGGTGTTGTTTTCTGATACTCACAGTTATACCCCTCATACGAGATTGTTTTCTCATATTCATAAATTTACCCTTTTTACTGGGTTCTTTTCTCCCACTACCAAATATACCCCTCTTACGGGGTTGTTTTCTAATACTTACCAATATGCTTCTTTTTACGAGGTTGTTTTCCCATATTAAATAATATACCGGTTTTACAGGGTTGTTTTCTTATACTTATAATTATGTTCGTCTTATGGGGGTGTTTACTCATAGTCATAAATATTCAACTTTTACGAGATTATTTTCCAATATTTATAAATATACCCCTCTTACAAGATTGTTTTCTTGAATTAAAAGATGTATCCCTTTTACGGGGTTGCTTTCTCATACTCACAAATATACCCCTTATACGAGGTTGTTCTCTCTTATTCATAGATATACACTTTTTATGAGGTAGTTCTTTTACACTCACAAACATACAACTCTTGCAGGGTTGTTTTCTCATACTCACAAATGTACACTTTTTATAAGGTTGTTTAATAATGCTAAAAATTATAGTCTTCTTACGAGGTTATATTCTCACATTTATAAATATACCCCATTTTCAAGATTGTTTTCTCATGCTCAAAACTGTACCCCACTTATGGGATTGTTTTCTTTTATTGACAAATATACTCCTTTTATGGATTGTTTTCTCATACTAACAAATTACCCCTCTTAGGGGTTATTTTCTTATATTAAAAAATTACCCTTTTATGGGTTTGTTTTCTCATATTCATAAACATACCCCTCTTACAATGTTGTTTTCTCATATTCATAGATATACCCATTTTACAGGGTTGCTTTCTCATACTCACAAATATACCCTTCGTACGGGGTTGTTTTGCCATATTTATTAATATACCCTTTTTACGTGGTAGTTTTCTCACATTCACAAATATACCACTCTTACGGGGTTGTTTTCTCAGATTAAAAAATGTACACCTTTTACGGGGTTCCTTTCTTATACTCATAATTACACTGCTCTTACAGGGTTGTTGTATCAGACTCACAAATTTACCCTTGTTGCGAGGTTGTTTTCTAATATTTACAAATAGAATTCTCTTTTAGGGCTGTTTTCTCATATTAAAAGATATAACCCTTTTTCTGGATTGCTTTCTCATACTCACAAATATAGCCCTCGTACGGGGTTGTTCTTGCATATTCATAATAATTTCTTTTTACAGGGTAGTTTTCTCACACTCACAAATATACCCCTCTTACGGGGTTGTTTTCTCATATTAAAAAACATACACCTTTTACAGAGTTCTCTTCTCATACTCAGAAATGTACCCCTATTACGGGGTTGTTTTCTCATACTCACAAATATACCCTTCTTATAGGATTGTTTTCTCATATTCATAAATAAACTCTTTTTATAGGATATTTTTTTCACACACAAATATACCCCGCTTACGCGGTTATTTTATGATATTTACAAATATACTCCTCTTACGGGGCTATTTTCTCATATTAAAAAATACACCTTTTTTACGAGGTTGCTTTCTCATACACACAAATATACCCCTCGGATGGGGTTGTTTTCTCATATTAATAAATATGCCCTATTTATGGGTTAGTTTTCTCACACTCACAAATATACCACTCTTACGGGGTTGTTTTCTTATTTTAAGAAATGTACACTGCTTACAGGGTTGCTTTCTCATACTTACAATTATACCCCTCTTATGATTATGTTTTCCCATACTCACAAATATACCTCTCGTACGGGGTTGTTTTTTGATATTCATAAATATACCCTATTTACGATGTAGTGTTCTCACAGTCACAAATATACCACTCTTACCGGATTGTTTTATCATATTGACAATTATACCCTACTTATGGGGCTATTTTCTCATATTAAAAAATATACCCCTTTTACGTGATTTCTTTCTCATACTCTCAAATATATCCCTCTTACGGGGTTGTTTTCTTATATTCATAAATATACTCTTTTTGCAAGGTAGGTTTCTTACACTCACAAATACACCACTCTTACGAGGTTGTCTTCTGATATTAAAAAATGTACAACTTTAACAGGGTTGTTTTCTCATACTCATAAATATACCCCTCGTATGCTGCCGTTTTCTCATATTTATAAATATACCCTTTTTACGCGGTTGCTTTCTCAGCCTCATAATTGTACCCCTCGTACAAGATTTTTTTTCTCATATTCACAAATATATCCTTTTACGAGGTTCTTCTATCATACTCATAAATATACCCCTCGTACGGGGTTCTTTTCTCATATTCATAAATATACCTTATTTACGAGGTAGTTTTCTCACAATAAAAAATATACCACTCTTACAGGGTTGTTTTCTTATACTGACAATTATACTCCACTTATGGGGCTGTTTTTTCATATTAAAAACTATACTCCTTTTACGGGGTTGCTTTCTCATACTCACAAATATATCCCTCGTGTAGGGTTGTTTTCTCATATTCATACACCTATTTTACGGAGTAGTTTTCTTACATTCACAAATATACCACTTCTACGGAGTTGTTTTCTCATATTAAAAAATGTACACATTTTACGGGGTTCCTACCTCATACTCACAATTACACCCCTCTTACGTACCTGCTTTCCAATATTTACTCATAAAAACGTACTCATAAATATATCCTTGTGGCGGGGTTGTTTTCCAATATTTACCAATATAACCTTCTTGCGGGGCTATTTTCTCATATTAGAAAATATAGCCCTTTTATGGATTGCTTTCTCATGCTCATAAATATATCTCTTATAGGGGTTGTTTTCTCATATTTATAAATATACCATTTTTACGGGATAGTTTTCTCATACTAACAAATATACCACTTTTACAGGGTTATTTTCTCATATTAAAAAATATACACTTTTTATAGGGTTGTTTTCTCAACCTCACAAATGTACCCCTATTATGGGGTTGCTTCTTTTATATTCATAAATATACCATTCTCACTAGGTTGTTTTCTTATATTAAAAAATGTACACCTTTTACGGGGTTGCTTTCTCATACTAACAATTATACCCCTCTTATGGGGATGTTTTCTCATACTCGCAATTATACCCCTCTTACGTAGCTGCTTTTTCATACTCATAAATATATCCATCTTATAGGGTAGTTTTCTCACACTCAAAAATATACCTCTCCTACAGGGTTGTTTTATCATATTAAAAAATATACATCCCTTACGAGGTTGTTTTCTAATGTTATAAATATACCCCTTTTATGGAGTTGTTTCTGCATATCAACAAAGACACCACTGTTACGGGTTATTTTCTCATACTCAAAAATATACCCGTCTTACGGGGTTGTTTTCTCTTTTTAATAAATATATCCCTTTTACAGGGTTTTCTTCATAAGCGCAAATGTACCCCACTTACGGGATTGTTTTCTTATATTGCCAAATATACCCCTTCTACGGGTTTCTTTTCTCATACTCACAAATATACCCTTTTTACGAGGTTCTTTTCTAATACTTATAGATATACCAATCTTACAGAGTTGTGTTCTGATATGAAAAATTGTACACCTTTTACGGGGTTTTTTTTTCTCATAATCATAAATATACCCCTCTTATGCGGTTGTTTTCTGATATTCTTAAATATACCTCTTTTACAGGGTTGCTTTTTCATACTCACAATTATACCCTTCGTACGGAATTATTTTCTCATATTTAGAAATATACATTTATACGGGATTCTTTTTCCAATATACCCCTCTTATGAGGTTGTTTTGCCATACTAAAAAATAAAATGCTTTTACAGGATTGTTTTCTCATACTCACAAATATTCCCCTATTACAGTGTTATTTTATCATATTTACAAATGTACCCCTCTTACGGGGTTGTTTTCTCATATTAAAAACTATATCAGTTTTACAAGATTCTTTTCTCATACTCATAAATATACCCCTCTTACGGGGTTGTTTCCTCATACTCATAAATATACATCTTTTATGAGGTTGTTTTCTCATACTCACAAATATACCCAAGTTATGGGGTTTGTTATCTAAATATTTACAAATATACCCTTCTTATGGGATTTCTTTCTCATACTCAGAATTATACCCCCCGTACGGGATTGCTTTCTCATATTCATAAATATACCCTTTTTACGGGGTTATTTTTTCACACTCACAAATGTACACCTCTTACGGGGTTGTTTTCTCATATAAGAAAAATACTCCTTTTGCAGGGTTATTTTCTAATATTCACAAATACATCCCTCTTACATTGGTGTTTTCTCATACACACAAATATAGCCCTGTTACGGGTTTGTTCTCTAATATTTAAAAATATACCTCTCTTACGTGGCTGCTTTCTCATATTAAAAAATATATCCCTTTTACGGGGTTGTTTCCTCACACTCATAAATATACCCCTCTTACAGGATTATTTTCTCATACTCACAAATATACTCTTTTTATGAGGTTACTTGTTTATGCAACTATTATGGGGTTGTTTCCTAATTTTTACTAATATAAAACGCTTACAGGGTTGTTTTCTCATTTTTAAAAATATACCCCTTTTACGGGGTTGTTTTCTGATATTTTTAAAAGTATCCCACTCACGAGATTTTTTCCTCATACTCACAATTATTCCCCTCGTACGGGATTGTTTTCTCATATTCATAAATATACCCTTTTATAGGGAAGGTCTCTCACACTCACAAATGTACCCCTATGGGGCTGTTTTGTAATATTTACAAATATGCCCCACTTACGGGCCTTTTTTATATTAAAAAATATACCTCTTTAATGGGGTTGCTTCCTCATACTCCTAAATATACTCCTCGTACGGGATTATCTTCTCATATTCATAAATATACCCTTTCTATGGGATAGTGTTCTCACACGCACTAATATACCACTCTTACGGGGTTGTTTTCTGTTATGATAAAATGTACACCTTTTACGGGGTTGTTTTCTCAAATTCATAAATATAACCCTCTTACACGATTGTTTTTTCAGATTCATAAATATACCCCCTTTTACGAGGTTGTTTTCTCATACTCACAAATATAACCCTATTACGGGGTTATTTTCTAATATTTACAAATCTACCTCTCGTTCGGAGTTGTTTTCTCATATTAAATAATATACCACTTTTACAAGGTTGCTTTCTCAAACTCAAAAATATAGCCCTCTTATAGGGTTATTTTCTCGTACTTATAAATATAACCATTTTGCGAGGTTGTTTTCTCGTACCTAGAGATATACCCTATTACGGGATTATTTTCTAATATTTACAAATGTATCCCTCTTACGGGGCTGTTTTCTCATATTAAAAAGTATACCCTTTTTAGGGGGTTGCTTTCCCATACTTCCAAATATACCCCTCATATGGAGTTATTTTCTTATATTCATAAATATACCCTTTTTATAGGGTAGTTTTCTCACACTCACAAATATACACCTTTTACGGGGTTATTTTCTTATAATAAAAATGTACACCTTTTACGGGGTTGTTTTCTCAAACTCATAAATATACCCCTATTACGCGTTTGTTTTCTTATATTCATAAATATATCCTATTTTACGAGATTGTTTTCTCATACTCACAAATATAACCCTAGTACGGGGTTATTTTCTAATATTTATAAATGTACCCCTGTTACGGGGTTTCTTTATCGTACTCACAATTATATCCTTTGTACGGAGTTGTTTTCTCATATTCATAAATATACCCATTTTACGGGGTAGTTTTCTCACACTCACAATTTTACCACTCTTACAGGGTGTTTTCTTATATTAAAAAATGTACACCTTTTATGGGGTTGTTTTCTCAAACTCATAAATATACCCCTCTTACGCAGTTGTTTTCTCATATTCATAAATATATCATGTTTTACGAGGTTGTTTTCTCATACTCACAAATATATCCCTCTTATGGGGTTGTTTTCTCATATTCATAAATATACCATTTTCACGAGGTAGTTTTCTCACACTCACAAATATACCAATCTTATAGGGTTGTTTTCTAATATTAAATTATAAGGTTGTTTTCTCATATTAAAAATATACCCCTTTTACGAGGTAGCTTTCTCACGCTCATAAATATACTTCTCTTACAGGGTCATTTTCTCACACTCTTAAATATACCCTTTTTATGAGGTTGCTTCCTCATACCCCTGTTATAGGGTTTTTTTCTAATTTTTACTAATATAATCCTCTTACAGGGCTGTTTTCTCATATTAAAAAATATACCCCTTTTACGGGGTTGTTTTCTCATACTAAAAAATACACCCATTGTACGTGGTTGTTTTCTCATATTCATAAACATACCCTTTTTACGGGTAGTTTTCTCACACTCACAAATATATTCCTGTTATGGGTTTTTTTATAATATTTACAAACATACCCCTCTTACGAGGCTGTTTTCTAATATTAAAGAATATACCCTTGTTACCAGGTTGCTTTCTCATACTCATAAATATACCCCTAGTACGGGATTGTTTTCTCATATTCATAGATATACACTTTCTATGAGGTAGTTTTCTCACACTCACAAATATACGAGCCTTACAGGGTTGCTTTCTAATATTAAAAGAAGTACACCTTTTACGGGGTTATTTTCTCATACTCATAAATATATGCCTCTTACGTGGTTATTTTTTCATATTCATAAATATATCGCCTTTCACGAGATTGTTTTCTCATACCCATAAATACACCCTATTACGGGGTTGTTTTCTAATATTTACAAATATACCCCTCCTACGAGGTTTCATTATTAAACTAACAATTATACCCCTCTTACGGGGTTGTTTTCTCATATCCTTAAATATATCCTTTTTACGGGGTAGTTTTCTTAAACTCACAATTGTACCACTCTTGCGGGGTTATTTTCTCATATTAAAAGATGTACACCTTTAACGGGGTTATTTTTGTATACTCATAAATATACCCCTCTTATGGAGTTATTTTCTCATATTCATAAATATACCCCTTTTATGAGTTATCTTTCTCACACTCGGCAATATACCTCTCAAACGGAGTTGTTTTGTCATATTCATAAATATACCCTTTCTGCGATATAGTTTTCTAGCACTCACAAATATACTACTCTTTTGGGGTTTAGTAAAATGTACACCTTTTACGGGGTTGTTTTTTCATATTCATAAATATACCCTTTTTATGAGGTAGTTTCTCACACTCACAATTACACTCGTCTTACGGGGTTATTTTTTTATATTAAAAAATATACACCTTTAATAAGGTTGCTTTCTCGTACTCATAAATATACCCCTTTTGCGGGGTTGTTTTGTCATATTCATAAATATATGTCGTTTTATGGGTTATCTTTCTCATATTCGAAAATATACCCCTCGTACAGGGTTGTTTTCTCATATTCATAAATATACCCTTTTTATGGGGTTCTATTCTAACACTCACAAATATATCCCTCTTACGGTGTTGTTTTCTCATGTTCATAAATATACCCTATTTACAAGCTTGTTTTCTTATACTCACAGATGTACCCCACTTACGAAGTTGTTTTCTTATATTGACAAATATACCACTTTTACGGGGTTGTTTTCTCATACCCATAAATATAACCCACTTATAGGGTTGTTTTCTCATATTCATAAGTATACCAGGATCATGGGGTTGTTTTTTCATAGTTACAATTATACCCCTCGTACAATTACAATTATTACAATTACAATTATTTTCTTATATTCATAAATATACCCTTTTTATGGGGTTCTTTTTTAATACTCACAATTATACCCCTCTAACGGGGTTGTTTTCTCATATTAAAAACTATACACCTTTTATTGGGTTGTTTTCTCATATTCATAAATATACCCCTTTTATAGGCTTATTTTCTCATACTCACAAATGTTCCCTACTTATGCGGTAGCTTTCTTATATTGACAAATATACCCCTTTTACGGGTTTGTATTCTCATACTCACAAATATACCCTCTTACGAGGTTGTTTTCTAATACCTGCAGATATACCCCTCTTACGGGGCTGTTTTCTCATATTAAAAAATATATCCCTTTTACAGGATTGCTTTCTCAAACTCACAAATACACCCCTCGTCCGAGTTTGTTTTCTCATATTCATAAATATACGCTTTGTACGGTGTTATTTTCTCATATTCATAAATATATCCCTGTTGCGAGATTGTTTGTAATATTTATAAATATACCACTCTTACAGGGCTATTTTCTCATATTAAAAAATATACCCCTTTTACGGGCTTGCTTTCTCATACTCACAAATATACCGCTCATACGGGCTTGTTCTCTCATATTCATAAATATACCCTTTTTACAGGGTCATGTTCTCACACTCACAATTATACCACTATTACGGGGTTGTTTTCTCATATTGAAAATGTACACCTTTAATAGGGTTGTTTTCTCAAACTCACAATTATACCACTATTACGGGGTTGTTTTCTCATATTGAAAATGTACACCTTTAATAGGGTTGTTTTCTCAAACTCATAAATATACCCCACTTACAGGGTTGTTTTCTCAAATTCATAAATATATCCCATTTATGGGTTATCTATCTCATACTCGAAAACATACCCCTCGTACAGGGTTGTTTTCTAGCATTAAAAAATATACACATTTTATGGTTGACTTTTCTCATACTCATAAATATACCCCTCTTACGTAGTTGTTTTCTCATATTCATAAATATATTCCCTTTTACGAGGTTGTTTCCTCATTCTCACAAATTTATCCCTTTTACGGGGTTGTTTTCTTATACTCACAAATATAATCCTATTAAAGGGTTATTTTCTAATATTTACAAATGTACCCCTCTTACGGGGTTATTTTCTCATATTAAAAAATATACCACTTTTACAGGGTTGTTTTCTCATAGTCCTAAATGTACCCCTTTTACGGGGTTGTTTTCTCATACTCATAAATATACCCCTTTTACGAGGTTGTTTTCTCATACTTATAAATATGCCCCTGTTACGAGGTTGTTTTCTGATATTTACAAATATACCTCTCTTACGAGGTTCTTTTCTCATATTAAAAACATACTCCTTTTACGGGGTTGCTTTCTCACACTCATAAATATACCCTCTTACGGGATTGTTCTCTCACAGTCTTAAATATGTCCTTTCTATGAGGTTGCTTTCTCATACCCTTGTTACGGGGTTCTTTTCTAGTATATACTAATTTACTCCTTTTACGTGTTTGTTTTCTCATGTTAAAATATATATCCCTTTTACGGGGTTGCCTTCTCAGATGCATAAATATTCCCTCATAAGGGGTTATTTTCTCATATTCATAAATATACCCTTTTACGGGGTAGTTTTCTCACACTCACAGATATACCCTTATTTCGGGGTTGTTTTGTAATACACTCCTCTTATGGGCTATTTTATCATATTAAAAAATATACCCTTTTCAAGGGGTGGCTTTCAAACGCACAAATATACCCCTCGTACGAGGTAGTTTTCTGGCACTGACAAATGTACCACACTTACAAGGTTGTTATCTCATATTAAAAAAGATACACCTTTTACGAGTATGTTTTATCATACTCACAAATGTACCACTTTTACAGGGTAGTTTTCTCATGCTAAAAAATATACCCCTTTTACGGGGTTGTTTTGTCCTATGTATAAATATATCCCTTTTACAGGGTTGTTTTGTCATACTTACAAATGTACCCCACTTACAAGGTTGTTTTCTTATATTGAAAAATATACCCATTTTACGGGTTCGTCTTATCATATTCACAAATATATCCCTCTTACGGGTCTATTTTCATATATTAACAAATATACCATTTTTACGGAGCTTTTTTTTCATATTCATAAATATACCAGTTTCACGGGGTTGCTCTCTCATACTCAAAATTATATCCCTCGTACAAGATTATTTTCTCATATTCATAAGTATACCATTTTTACGAGGTTCTTTTCTCACATTCATAAATATACCCCTCCTACGGCCTATACTCACAAATATATCCATCTTACGGGATTGTTTTCTTATACTTACAAATATACCCATATTACGAGGTTATTTTCTAAAATTTATAAATATGCCACTCTTACGAGGCTGTTTTCTCATATTAAAAAATATACTACTTTTACAGGGTTTCTTTCTCATATTCATAAATATACCTCTCCTATAGGATTGTTTTCTAATACTAACCATTATACCCCTCTTACGGGGTTATTTTCTTATATTTACCAATATACCCCTCTTATGAGGTTGTTTCTCATATTAAAAAATATACACCTTTTACAAGGTTGTTTTCTCAGATTCATAAATATACTCCTTTTACAGGGTTGTTTTCTCATACTCACAAATATACTCCTCTTACGGGGTTGTTTTCTTATATTGACAAACACCCCTTTTACAGGTTTGTTTTATCATACTCATAAATATACCCCTCTTATAGGGTTGTTTTCTAATACTTACAGATATACCCTTCTTACGGGGTTGTTTTCTCATATTAAAAAATGTACCCTTTTACGGGGTTGCTTTCTCATACTCATAATTACACCCGTCGTACGGGATTGTTTTCTTATATTTATAAATATACCCAGTTTAAGAGGTTCTTTTCTCACACTAAAAAATATACGCCTCTTACGAGGTTGTTTTTCTAATACTTATCAATATACCCCTCTTTTGGGGTCCCATATTAAAAAATATACCACTTTTATATGGTTTTTTTCTCATACTCACAAATATATCCCTCTTACGGAGTTGTTTTCTCCTACTCACAAATATATCCTATTACGGGGTTATTTTTTAATATTTACAAATATACCTTTCTAACGGGGTTGTTTTCTCATATTAAAAAATATAGCCTTTTGTGGGGTTGTTTTCTAATACTTACCTATATACCCCTCCTACAGGGTTGTTTTCTAGTTTTTACCAATATACACCTCTTACGGGGTTATTCTCTCAAATTAATAAATATACCACTTATACGAGGTTGTTTTCTAATACACAAAAATATACCCCTCATACGGGGTTGTTTTCTCATACTCACAAATATACCCTCATTGCGGGGTTGTTATCTAATATTTACAAATATACCCCTCTTACAGGCCTGTTTTCTCATATTAAAAAATATACCATTTTTATAAGGTTGATTCCTCATACTCACAAATATACTCCTCATACAGGGTTGTTTTCTAATGCTTACAAATATACCCCTCTTACGGAGTTGTTTTCTTATATTTATCAATAGACCCCTGTTACGGGGTTGCTATCTCATGTTAAAAAATATACCACTTTTTACAAGGTTGTTTTCTGATACTGACAAATATATACCTCTTATGGGGTTGTCTTCTTGTACTCACAAATATACTCTTCTTACGGGGTTGTTTTCTACTATTTATAAATATAACCCTCTTACGGGGCTGTTTTCTCATATTAAAAAATATAGCACTTTTACGGGGTTGCTTTCTCATACTCATAAAAGTGGTATATTTATCAATATAAGAAAATAATCCTATAAAACGTGTATATTTTTAAATTTGAGAAAAGGACCTCATAAATACGGTATATTTATCGATATAAGAAAATAACCTCATAAAACGTGTATATTTATAAATTTAAAAAATAACCCCATAATAGTGCTAATAATTTAATAAGAGTGAACGACCCCGTAAAAGTGGTTTATTTATCAATATAAGAAAATAACCCCATAAAACATGTATATTTATGAATTTGAGAAAACGACCTCGTAGAAGTGGTATATTTATTAATATAAGAAAATAACCTCATAAAACGTATAAATTTATGCATTTGAGAAAATAACTCCATAATAGTGCTAATAATTCAATATGAGAAAAAGAACTGTAAAAGTAGTATATTTATCGATATAAGAAAATAATCCCGTAAAACGTGTATATTTATGAATTTGAGAAAATGACCTCGTAAATATAGTATATTTTTCGATATAAGAAAATAACCTCGTAAGACGTGTATATTTATGAATTTGAGAAAACAACCCCATAATAGTGCTAATAATTTAATATGAGAAAACGACCCCCTAAAAGTGGTATATTTATCAATATAAGAAAATAATCCTTAAAACGTGTATATTTATGAATCTGAGAAAACAACCCGGTAAAGTAGTGTAATTGCGAGTGTGAGAAAACAGTCTCGTAGAAGGAGTGAATTTTTTAATTTGAGAAATCTACCCCGTAATACGGGGATATTTATCAATCAGAGAAAATAACAACGTAATGTTGTATATTTATGAGAATGAGAAAACAACCCCTTAAATGGGTTCATTTTATAATATGAGAAAATAACCCCGTAAAACGGGTATATTTGTCGATATAAGAAAATAACTCTTAAAAACGGGTATATTTATAAATTTGAGAAAACAACCCCATAATAGTGCTATTAATTTAATATGAGAAAATTACCAAGTAAAAGTGGTATATTTATCAATATAAGAAAATAACCCGTTAAAACGTATATATTTATGAATTTGAGAAAACAACCCCGTAAAAGGGGTATATTTATCGATATAAGAAAATAACCTCGTAAAACGTGCATATTTATGAATTTAAGAAAACAACACCATAATAGTGCTAATAATTTAATATGAGAAAATGACTCCGTAAAAGTGGTATATTTATCAATATAAGAAAATAATCCCGTAAAACGTGTATATTTATGAATGTGAGAAAACGACCTCGTAAATACGGTATATTTGTCGATATAAGAAAATAACCTCGTAGAGAGTGTATATTTATGAATTTGAGAAAACAACTATATAATAGTACTAATAATTTTATATGATAAAACGACCTCGTAAAAATAGTATATTTATTATTATAAGAAAATAACCCCGTAAAACGTGTAGATTTATAAATTTGAGAAAACGACCCTGTAGAATAAGTGGTATATTTGTCAATATAAGAAAATAACCTCGTAAAACATGTATATTTATGAATTTGAGAATACAACCCCATAAAATGTGTATATTTATGAATTTGAGAAAACAACCCCATAATCGTGCTAATAATTTAATATGAGAAAATAACCCCATAAAAGTGGTATATTTATCAATATAAAAAATAACTCCGTAAAACGTGTTTATTTATGAATCTGAGAAAACAACCTCGTAAAAGTAGTATAATTGCGAGTCTAAGAAAACAGCCTCATAGAAGGGGTACATTTTTTAATATGAGAAATCTACCCCGTAATGCGGGGATATTTATCAATTAGAGAAAATAACCCCGTAATGTTGTATCTTTGTGAGTATGAGAAAACAACCCCTTAAATGGGTTAATTTTATAATATGAGAAAATAACCCCGTAAAAGGGGTATATTTGTCGATATAAGAAAATAACTCCGTAAAACATGTATATTTATGAATTTAAGAAAATAACCCCATAATAGTGCTAATAATTTAATATGAGAAAATTACCAAGTAAAAGTGGTATATTTATCAATATAAGAAAATAACCCGTTAAAACGTGTATATTTATGAATTTGAGAAAATAACCCCGTAAAAGGGGTATGTTTGTCGATATAAGAAAATGACCTCATAAAATGTGTATATTTATGAACTTGAGAAAACAACCCCATAATAGTGCTAATAATTTAATATGAAAAAACAACCCCGTAAAAGTTGTATATTTAAAATATAAGAAAATAACCCCGTAAACCGTATATATTTATGAATTTGAGAAAACGACCCTGTAGCAATGGTATATTTATCAATATAATAAAAAAACCTCGTAAAACGTGTATATTTATGAATTTGAGAAAACAACCCTATAATAGTGCTAATAATTTAATATGAGAAAATTATCCCGTAAAAGTGGTACATTTATTAATATAAGACAATAACCCCATAAAACATATATATTTATAAATTTCAGAAAATGACCTCGTAAATGGGGTATATTTGTTGATATAAGCAAATAACCTCGTAAAACGTGTATATTTATGAATTTGAGATTAGAACCCCATAATAATGCTAATAATTTAATATGAGACAACAATCCCGTAAAAGTGGTATATTTAACAATATAAGAAAATAACCCCGTAAAACGTGTATATTTATAAATTTGAGAATGTAACCCTGTAAATGGAGTATATTTGTCGATATAAGGAAATAACCTCGTAAAACGTGTATATTTATGAATTTGAGAAAATAACCCCATAATAGTGCTAATAATTTAATATGAGAAAACGACCCCGTAAAAGTGGTATATTTATCAATATAAGAGAATAACCCTGTAAAATGTGTATATATTTATGAATCTAAGAAAACAACCCCGTAAGTACTGTAATTGCGAGTCTGAGAGAACAGCTTGGTAGAAGGGGTGAATTTTTAATATGAGAAAACAACCCCGTAATACGGTAATATTTATCAATCAGAGAAAATAACCCCATAATTTTGTATATTTGTGAGTATGAGAAAACAACCCACTAAATGGGTTAATTTTATAATATGAGAAAATAACCCCGTAAAAAGGGTATATTTGTCGATATAAGAAAATAATCTCGTAAAACGTGTATATTTATGAATTTGAGAAAACAACCCTATAATAGTGCTAATAATTTAATATGAGAAAATGAACACGTAAAAGTGGTATATTATCAATATAAGAAAATAACCCCGTAAAACTTGTATATTTATAAATTTGAGAAAACAACCCCGTAAATGGGGTATATTTGTCGATATAAGAAAATAACCTCGTAAAATGTGTATATTTATGAATTTGAGAAAACAACCCCATAATAGTGCTAATAATTTAATATGAAAAAACGACCCCGTAAAAGTTGTATATTTATCAATATAAGTAAATAACCCCGTATCTGTGTATATTTATGAATTTGAGAAAACAACCCCCAATAGTGCTAATAATTTAATATGAGAAGAAAATAACCTCGTAAAATGTGTATATTTATGAATTTTAGAAAATATCCCCATAATAGTGCTAATAATTTAATATGAGAAAGCGACCTCGTAAAAGTGGTATATTTATCAATATAAGTAAATAACCCCGTAAAACGTGTATATTTATGAATTGGAGAAAACAATCCCATAGAAGTAGTGTTGACGATGACAAGCGCAAGGGCGAGCTACCAAACCATTATCTATGGCAGACCTTGAACTCAAAGGTATGTGGATGGCGCTTCTCTTAGATACCTTCTAGCAGGTTAGATACCTCTTATAGCAGGCTTTAACACCCCTCTCTTATTTTCTAATATTTATAAATATACCCTTTTGTACGTTATTGTTTTCTCATATAAAAAAATATACCTTATTTATAGGGTTGTTTTGTGATACTCACAAATATACCCGTCTTACGGGATTCTTTTCTCATACTCATAAATATCCCACTTTTATGAGGCTGTATTCTTATATTCTTACAATTATACACCTCTTACATGGTTGTTCTCTAATATTTACAAATGTACTCCTCTCACGGTGTTGTTTTTCGATATTAAAAAATTATATCCCTTTTACGGGATTATTTTCTCATACTAAAAAATAAATCCCTCTTATGGGATTATTTTCTAGTACTCATAAATATATCTTTTTTATGAGGTTGTTGTCTCATACTGACAAATATATCCCTTTTATGGGGTTGTTTCTAATATTTACAAGTATACCCCTCTTACGAGGCTATTTTCTCATATTAAGAATAATATCACTATTGTAGGGTCATTTTCTCATACTCATAAATATATCACTCTTATGGAATTCTTTTCATATTAAAAAGTATATTCGTCTTATGGGGTTCTTTTCTCATATTCACAATTATACCTCTCTTACGAGGTTATTTTCTCATACTCATAAATATATTCCTTTTACGCGGTTGTTTTCTCACACTCAAAAATATACTCGGGGTTGACTTCTAATATTTATAAATGTACCACTCTAACAACGCGATTTTCTCATATTAATAAAAATACCACTTATTACAGGGTTCTTTTCTTACTCTCGTATATATATAGCCTTCTTACGGGGTTGTTTTCTCATATTCATAAATATACCTCTTTTACGGGTTGGTTTCTCATACTCACAAATACACCCCTCATAAGGGGTTGGTTTCTCATTTTCATAAAGACACCCTTTTTATGGGATTCTTATTTCTTACTCACACCCATGTTATAGGGTTGTTTTTTAATATTTACAAATATACCCATCTTACAGGGTTGTTTTCTCATACTAAAGAATACACCCATTTTTATAAGGTTGTTTTCTACTACTCACAAACATAGCCCTCTTACGGGGTTGTTTTCTTATACTCATAAATATATTACAAGGTTGTTTTCTAACACTCATAAACATACCCCTCGTACGGGGGCTGTTTTCTAATATTTACAACTCTACCCTACTTACAAGGTTGTATTCTCATAATAAAGAACATACCCCTTCTATGGGGTTGTTTTCTCAAACTCATTGATAAACCCCTCTTACGAGGTTGTTTTCTCATTTTCATAAACATACCCTTTCTACGGGGTTATTTTCTTATACTAAAAAATATACCACTCTTAAGGGATTGTTTTCTAATATTTATAAATATGCCCTTCTTACGAGATTCTCTTCACATATTTAAAGATTTAACCCTTTCCCGCCATTATTTTCTAATACTCACAAACATAGCCCTCGCACGGGGTTGTTTTCGCATATTCATAAATATACAGTTATTACGAGGTTGTTTTCTTATACTCACAAATATACCTCTCTTACAGGTTTCTTTTGTAATATTTATAAATATACCCCTCTGATGGAGTTAGTTTCGCATATTAACAAAGACACCACTCTTACGGAGTTGTTTTCTCAAACTCATAAATATGCTGCTCTTAAGGGGTTATTTTCTCATATTCATAAATAAACCTCTTTTACGGGGTTGTTTTCTCATACTAAAAAATATACCTCTCGTACGGGGTTGTTTTCTCATATTCATAAATATACCCTTTTTTTGAGGTAGTTTTCTCACTCACAAATACACCTCTCTTACAGGGTTGTTTTCTCATATTAACAAAGATATCCCTTTTACATGGTTGTTTTCTAATACTTAAAACTATACCCTTTTATGGGGTTATTTTCTTATATTAAAAAATAGACACCTTTTATGGGGTTACTTTCTTATACTCATAGATATACCCCTCGTACCGGTTTGTTTTCTCATATTCATAATTATACCCCTTTTACAGTGTAGTTTGTTCACACTCATAAAAATACACCTCTTATAGGGCTGTTTGCTCATGTTAAGAAATATACACTTTACACGGGGTGGTTTTCTCATTCTGACAAATGTACCCTTTTTACGAGATTGTTTTCTCATACTCATAAATGTATCACTATTGCGAGGTTTTTTTCTAATATTTACAAATCTACACCTCTTACGGGGTTGTTTTCTCATATTGAAAATTGTACCCTTTTTATGGGGTTGTCTTCTCATACTCATAAATATACCGCTCTTATGGGGTTGTTTTCTCATATTCATAAATATACTCTTTTTACGGGGTTGCTTTCTCATACTCGCAATTATACCCCTCGTACAGGGTTGTTTTCTCATACTCAAATATATATATATATCTTTTACAGGGTTTCTTTCTAATATTTACAAGTATACCCCTCTTACGGGGCTATTTTCTCATACTTACATATATACCCCTCTTACGGGGTTATTTTCTAATACTCACAAATATACACCTATTATGGGGTTGCTTTCTCATATAAAAAATATACACATTTTACAAGGTTATTTTCTCATACTCATTAATGTACCTCACTTATGGGGTTGTTTTTTAATACTCATATATATATACCCCTTTTACGGGGTTGGTTTCTCATATACATAAACATACCCATTTTATGGGATTGCTTTCTCATACTCAAAAATAGACCCCTCGTATGAGATTGTTTTCTCATATTCATAAATATACCCTTTTTATAGGGTTGTTTTCTCAAACTCACAAATATACCCCTCATATGGGATTGTTTTCTCATATTTATAAATATATTCTTTTTACGAGGTTATTTTCTCATATTCAGAAATATACCCCTCTTACGGGGTTGTTTGGTAATATTTATAATTATACCCCTCTTACGTGATTGTTTTCTCATATTAAAAAATATATACCTTTTATGGGGTTGTTTTTTCATACTCACAAATTTACCCCTCACGGGGTGCTTTCTCATATTCATAAATATACCCCTTTTATAGGGTTGCTTTCTCAAACTCACAAATATACCCCTCATATTGGATTGTTTTCTCATATTCATAAATATACCCTTTTTACGAGGTTGTTTCTCATATTCATAAATATACCCTTTTTATGGGGTTTTTTTGGTAATATTTATAATTATACCCCTCTTATGTGGTTGTTTTCTCATATCAAAAAATATATACCCCTTTTACGGGGTTATTTTCTCATATTCACAAATATGCTAATGGGGTTGTTTTCTAATATTTATAAATATACCCCTTTTACACGGTTGTTTTCTCATATTAACAAATATACTCCTTTTACGTGGTTGTTTTCTCATACTCAAAATTATACTCCTCTTACTAGGTTTTTTCTCATATTCATAAACATATCTCTTTTTCGCTGTTGTTTTCTTATATTAAAAATATGCCCCTTTTACAAGGTTATATTTTCATACTCATAAATATATCCCTCTTATGGGGTTGTTTTCTCATACACATAAATATACACCTTTTTACGAGGTTGTTTACTCATACTCACAAATGTACCCCTATTATGGATTTTTTTCTAATATTTTCACATATGCCCCTCCCACGAGGCAGTATTCTCATATTAAAACATATACCACTTTTACAAGGTTGTTTTCTCATACTCATAGATATACCCTTTTTACAGGGTTGTTTTCTCCTATTCATAAATATGCCCCTTTCACGGGATTACATTCGCATACTCACAAATACACCACTCGTTCGAGATTGGTTTCTCATATTCATAAAGATACCCTTTTTCTAGAGTTGTGATCCCATACTCACAAATGTATTCCTCTTACTATGTTATTTTCTAATATTTACAAATATGCCCCTCTCACGTGGCGGTTTTCTCATATGAAAAAAGATACCACTTTTACAGGGTTGTTTTCTCATACTCATAAATATACCCACTCTTATGGAGTTTTTTTCTCATATTCATAAATATACCCCTTTTACGGGGTTGCTTTCTCATACTCACAAATACACCCCCTGTAAGTTCATGGTTTCTCATATTCATAAAAGACCCTTTTTACGGTGTTGTTATCTCATACTCACACCCCTCTTACGAGATTATTTTCTAATATTTATAAATATACCCTTCTTACGTGGTTGTTCTCTCATATTAAAAATATACCCCTTTTACGGGTTTGTTTTGTGATACTCAAAAATATACCCGTCTTACGGGGTTCTTTTCTCAAACTCATAAATATACCACTTTTATGAGGTTGGGTTCTCATATTTATAAATATATCCTTTTACGGAGTTATTTTCTCACCCTCATAATTATACACCTCTTACGGGGTTGTTCTTTAATATTTACAAATTTACTCCTCTTACGCGGTTGTTTTTTATATTAAAAATTATACACCTTTTACGGGGTTGTTTTCTTATACTCACAAATATATCCCTCTTACGGGATTATTTTCTGATACTCATAAATATATCTGTTTTACGAGGTTGTTATCTCATATTCACAAATATACCCATGTTACAGGGTTGTTTCTAATCTTTACAAGTACACCCCTCTTACGGGATTATTTTCTCATATTAAAAAAAATACCACTTTTATATGGTTGTTTTCTCTTACTCATAAATATACCACTTTTATGAGATTGTTTTTTCATATTAGAAAATATACCCTTTTTACGGGTTTTTTTCATACTCACAAATATACCCCTCTTACGAGGTTGTTTCCTCATACTCATAAATATACCACACTTACGGGGTTGTTTTCTCATATTAAAAAGTATACTCGTTTTACAAGGTTTCTTTTATACTCACAAATATAGCCCTCTTATGGGGTAGTTTTCTCAAATTAAAAAATATACCACTTTTACAGTATCCTCTTATCATATTAAAAAATATACCCCTTTTATAGGGTTATTTTCTCAGACTCACAAATATACCACTCTTACAAGGTTGTTTTCTCATATTCATAAGTATACCCCTTTTATGCTGTTGTTTTCTCACACTAAGAAATATACCCCTAATACGAGGTTATTTTCTAATATTTACAAATATATCCCTCTTACGTGGCTATTTTCTTATATTAATAATATATCATTTTTACAAGGTTGTTTTCTCACACTCATAAATATACTATCTTGATTTGATCTGTGGGTCCGTGACCAGCACTAGGTTATGGGTAGGCATAAGGCCACCAAAACCCATGGTAAGTCTGATTAATCGACAATTCAAATATACATACATAAACATACTATTAAACCTGCCCAACATATCATTCAAAAGTCTCTAACTGGATACTAACAAACAATCCATAATTTGTTACAGACCAAAATCAAACATAATATACCAGATACACTACTGCGGAGAATCTTGAATCTTAAATAATTCAAAAGGCAAAAGTAGAAATTAATTACAATAGGCCCGAGGGAGAAGGAAGTCAGGCTGTCAAACAAAAGACTGCGGAGAACCTAACTGTGACCTAAAAAATTAAAATTGATACTGTCAGCCTCGAGAGTGAGTTAAAATCATATAATCCTATAACAATTACAGTCTCCTCAATAAAATATTTATTAAATCAGAATAACATATCATGTTATATTAAAACACGTGTCTTAACATAATTCAAAAAAATACAATTAAAATACTTATGGTACGAGTGCCTCAGCAGAACCCTAACCCCAATACTAATAGCCTTTCGGCTCTATTATTCCAATAGGTCTGGTGCCTAGAGAGCGAAGCTCAACCAGGGTCCTTGAATCTAGCCTGGACACTTGATTCCTAAATAAGCCGGCTCCTAGAGAGCAACGCTCGACTAGGGACCTTCCTCCGACAGTTGAATTCTCATAGCCCAGAGAGTTATACTCGACCAGGGCAAAACCCCAAAATAATGATTTCCTGTCTCTTATTAATACCATTGGGCACATGGTCCTGATACAACCCATCAGATGGCATATTCTACTGTGTCCTCATCCCGATGTTTCAATCATAACATCAATAATAATTATAAATAGTATAATCATAAGCAAACATTAAATTATTCAATGACATATTAAGAGTTAAAGTTTAATAGCCTCGAGTATAGAAAACGTGAAAATCAGATGTAAGAATAATAACAATATTGAAATAATAGTAAATATGATAGCAACAATAATGGTAATAATATTAATAATGATATCAATAATAATGAAAATTAATAATGCTAATGGTAATAATTATTATTATTAATTAATTTACAATGCATTTAACTTAGACATGGTACAAAAGCAGTTGATTATATGACTTTAACTCACAGTTCTACCCCACTCTGCAGTCTGCTCCTACGCCTCGGGTGGAGCTGGCTAGATGGACGGATTATCTATTCATGAAAATACTCTATTAATAAGATATTCTCAATTTTTCCTAAGCGTAGACTTCTAGATTAGACTGCTTAAGCAAATTCCGAATCAGAAATTCTTCCGAAAATTCGGCAAAACCTCCTCTAAAATAAGGACATTTACCCCTGTATAACAGGTTCAGAACCTGCTAGAACACTTCGAATATTTCGTTATTAATTAATGGGAGTTGGGCCACCAAAAATGCATTATTTTTCCCGATTCCGCAACACACCACGTATTACAATTTATTTACAGACGGTTCGATGTGGTTGCTGAGATCCTGGTGGTTCTTGGCCATCTAAGCTCCATCCAAAGGGTGAATGAGTGCTCCACTCTTGATTGTAGGTGCTTCCAAACGAGGCATTTGGCCAACTTCCCGTATAATTCACCTGTTCACAGTTATAAGAACAATGAGTAAAATCACTACACAATGGATAATCATTACTCAAATGTAAAGCACAACAAAATTCACAAAAAACTTGAGATGAAAGGATAGGAGTGAAGAGTTGATCGGTAGACCTGCAAAACGATTCCACTCGAGCTTCTAAAGATGCATGGGTATCCCAACTTTTAGCACCCTCTTGGTTCTTGATCCCATTTTCCAACGTGTCATACAAAGAGTTTAGCATTGAACCTCCTTATCATCCACTGCATGAATCATAAACTTAACTAAATAAATATGTACAAACAAAGCAGAAATAAATAAAAAAAAAATGGCTAAATTAATAAATAGCAAATTTCACTCTAGTTTTCAAACATTCCCCGGCAACGGCGACAAAAACTTAATGATTGCTATCTATACAGCTACAATCTAAGGCAGTGTACCTATCGATGCAATCTAGCACTAATGGCGAGTATCAAGGTCGTATTCCTCGGGAAAGTGAAAGCCTAGAGTTACTCCTTTGTTCTCTGTTATATTTGCCTAACAAATATACCCCTTTTATGGGATTGTTTTCTCGTACTCATAAATATATTCCTCTTACGTTTTTGTTTTCTAATATTCATAAATATATCACTATTACAAGGTTGTTTTCTCATATTAAAAAATATACTCCTTTTATATGGTTGTTTTCTCATACTCACAAATATACCCCTCTTACAAGTTCATTTTCAGATACTCATAAATATACCATTTTTACGGGGTTATTTTCTCACACTCACAAATATACCATTATTACGGGGTAGTTTTCTAATATTTACAAATATAACCCTCGTACAGGTTTATTTTCTCATATTCATAAATATACCCATTTTACGAAGTTGTTTTCTCACACTCACAAATATACCTCTCTTATGAGCTCATTTTTTAATATTTACAAATATATCCCTCTTACGGGAATATTTTATAATATCTACAAATATACCTCTCTTACAAAGTTGTTTTCTCATACTCACAAATGTATCGCACTTACGAGGTTGTTTTCTCATATTAATAAATATATCCCTTTTACGGGGTTATTTTCTCACACCCACAAATATACCCCTCTTACAGGCTCATTTTTTAATATTTATAAATATATCCCTCTTACAGGGTTATTTTCTAATATTTATAAATATATCTCTATTACGGAATTGTTTTCTCATATTCATAAATATACCCCTTTTACGAGGTTGTTTTCTAATACTCACAAATATACCCCTCTCATGGGATTGTTTTCTCACATTCATAAATATACATCTTTTACGGGGTTATTTTCTCATACTCACAAATGTGCCCACTTATGCGGTTATTTTCTTACATTGATAAATATACCCCTTCTACGGGGTTGTTTTCAATATTTACAAATATATCCCTTTTACGAGGCTGTGTTCTTATACTCATAAATATATCTATTTTACGAGGTTGTTTTCTCATATTAAAAGATATGCCCTTTTACGAGATGGTTTTCTCATACTCCCAAATGTACCCCTTTTACGGCGTTGTTTTCTCACACTCATAATTATACCCCTCTTACAGGTTATTTTCTCATATTCATAAATATATTCTTTTTACCTGGTTAGTTTCTCATACTCACAAATGTACCGCATTTACAGGGTTCTTTTCTTATATTGACAAATATACCCCTTTTATCGGATTGTTTTCTCGTACTCATAAATATACCCCTCGTACATGGTTGTATTCTAATATTCACAAATATGCCTTTGTTATAGCGTTGTTTTCTTATATTAAAAATATACCTCTTTTACATGGTTATTTTCTTATACCCACAAATATACCTCACATACAGGTTCTTTTTCTCATACTCATAAATATACCACTTTTACGAGGTTATTTTCTCACATTCACAAATATACCACTGTTTTGGGGTAGTTTTCTAATATTTACAAATATATTCCTCTTACGGGATTATTTTCTAATATTTACAAATATACCTCTATTACGGGGTTGTTTACTAATATTCATAAATATATGCCTTTTACATGGTTATTTTCTCATACTGACAAATGTACCGCACTTACGGGTTGGTTTTCTTATACTAACAAATATACCCCTTTTACAGGGTTGTTTTTTAATATTTACAAATATACCCTCTCATTTGGAGTTCTTTTCTCATGTTCAAATCTATACCTCTTTTACGAAGTTGTTTTCTCACACTCACAAATATATTCATCTCACGTGGTTATTTTCTAATGTTTACAAATATACCTCGCTTACGAGGTTGTTTTCTCATATTAAAAAATATACTCCTTTTACAGGGTTGTTTTCTTATATTCATAAATATACCCATGTTACGAGGTTGTTTTCTAATATTTTCAAATATACCCCTCTTACGAGAATTTTTTCTCATATTAAAAAAATGTCTCTTTTATGAAATTATTTTCTTATATGCAAAATTGTACCCCTCTTACGAGGTTATTTTCTCATATTCATAAATATACCACTTTTACTGGGTTGCTTTCTCATACTTATAAATATACCTCTCATACGGGTTTCTTTTTCTCATATTCATAAATATACTCTTTTTATGGGGTTGTTTATGATACTCACAAATATACCCCTCTTATTGGGTTATTTTCTAATATTTATAAATACACAGCTCTTACGGGGTTGCTTTCTTATACTCACAAATATACCCCTCATTTGGTGTTGTTTTCTCAAATTCATAAATATACCCTCTTTACGAGGTTGTTCTCTCATACTCACAAATATACCCTAATTACAAGGTTGTTTTCTTATATTGACAAGTATACCCGTTTTATGAGGTTATTTTCTCATACTTACAAATATACCTCATTTAAGGGGTTTCTTTAATATCTATAAATATACGTGTCTTACGAGGTTGTTTCCTCCTAGTAAAAACGATACGCGTTTTACGGAGTTGCTTTCTCATGCTTATAAATATACCCCTTGTACTGGGTTGCTTTCTCTGACTCATAAATTTACTCCTTTTACGAGGTTATTTTCTATTACTCATAAATATACCCCTCTTATAGGGTTATATTCTAATAATTCTAATTATACCTCTCTTACGTTGTTCTTTTCTCATATTAAAAAATATACCCTTTTTACAGGGTTGTTTATTTTCTCATACTCACAAATATACACCTCTTAATTGGTTGTTTTCTCACACTCACAAATATACCCATGTCACGGTGTTGTTTTCTAATATTTTGAAATATACCCCTCTTACGGGGTTGTTTTCTCATATTAAAAAATATGCCCCTTTTACGGAATTATTTTCTCATAATCACAAATATACCCCTCGTACGTGTTTGTTTTCTCATATTCATAAATATATTCTTTTTGTGGGTTGTCCTCTCATACTCCCAAATATACCCCTCTAATGGGGTTGTTTTCTAATACTTTAAAAAAATACCGCTCTTATGGGGTTGCTTTCTTACACTCACAAATATACCCCTCATTCGGTGTTGTTTTCTCATATTCATAAAGAAACCCTTTTTACGAGGTTGCTTTCTCATACTCATAAATATACCCCACATGCGGGATTGTTTTCTTATATTCTAGAAAATACCCTTGATACGGGGTTGTTTTCTCATACTCGTAAATATACCCTTTTTATAAGGTTCTCTCATACTCACAAATATACCACTGTTAGGGGGTTTTTTTCTAATATTTACAAATATACCCCTCTTATAGGGTTGTATCCTCTTATTAAAAAATATACCCATTTTTATGGGGTTGTTTTCTCATACTCATAAATATACCTTCTTTACGAGGTTGTTTTCTCACACTTACAAATATTATAAGGTCATTATCTAATATTTTCAAACATACGCCACTTACGAGGTTATTTTCTAATATTAAAAGATATCCCCCTTCTACGGGGTTGTTTTCTCATACTTACAAATATCCCTCTATTATGGGGTTGTTTTCTAATATTCACAAATATACCCCTCTTTTGGGGTTATTTTCTAATATTTACAAATACATCGCTATTACGGGGTTGCTTTCTTATACTCACAAATATACCCCTCATTCGGTGTTGTTTTCTCATATTCATAAAGATACCCTTTTTACGAGGTTGTTCTCTCACACTCATAAATATACCCCACTTACAGGGTTGTTTTCTTATATTGACAGGTATACCCCTTTAACGGGGTTATTTTCTCAAACTCACGAATATACTCCGTTTAAGGAGTTTCTTTAATATTTACAAATATACATGTCATACGGGGTTGTTTATTTCTATTAAAAACTATACGCGTTTTACGGAGTTGCTCTCTCATGCTTACAAATATACCACTTGTACGGGGTTGCTTTTTTTGACTCATAAATTTACCACTTTTACGTGGTTATTTTCTAGTACTCACAAAGATTCTTATTTTTGCCGTTTTGGTTGCTTAAATTGAGCAAACAGATTGTTGGTCAGGTAACAACTAGCTGTACGACCCTTGTTCAGTAATTTGGGAATAATTAAATCTATAGAAGCCAGAATTGAGCAATTCTTCTAAGAGATGAAACTAGACACATAAAAGTATATGTCTATTTAATACGAGATTTTTGTATTAAGCCAATTTTGCCTAGCAATAAATATACTTTGGTACTAAATTCTGTCTAGAAAATAGAGATGTTGGAGAAAACAAAGATGTAGAGTAGCACGGGCCGTGTTGCAGGCCGTGTGACTCTCGAAAATCGTGTAACTTCGTTTTTTCCCATCCAACACGCCCTAGGAAGTTGGGCACGGGCCGTGTAGAGCAGCACGAGCCATGTTTGAAACCGTGTTGGTCCCGTATTGAAGCCCATAAATGTGCTTTTGCTCCATTTTTTTGCACTAACACCTATATAACTCAATAATTTGCGCAGCTAAGAAATTTTTCATCCAAAAAACATAAAAATGAAATGAGTTAAGTTCCAAACCAACCGAAATGTAAAAATGAGATAAGTATAAAGGATAAATTAAATCCTAAAAAAAACACAGAAATGTAAAGGATAAGTTCCGGAGTGCCTCCCGAGAGCGCTTTTTTTGACCAAGTCGTGTAGCTGGACTCATGCAGAAAGTCAATCTCACTAGAATAACACCATATTGACCCGCTCCTCCATCTCAAGTGAGTCTGCATGATAATGCTTTAAACGATGGCCATTCACCTTGAAACTCCCTTTATCAGGATGATGCAACTCAACTGTGCCATATGGGAACACTTGCTGGATCACGAACGGTCCTAATCAGCGACTCCTGAGCTTCCCTAGGAATAAACGGAGATGTGAATTGTAGAGCAAAACTCGGTCCCCAACTTGAAACTCCTTGGAGCCCCTCAGTTGCTTGTCATGCCACTTCTTAGTCTGCTCCTTATAGATGAATGAGTTGCCATATGCTTGCTGATGCCACTCATCCAACTTATTGAGCTTCCAGTGTCTTTGTGTACCTTCAGAATCAACATCAAAATTACAAGTTCTTAAGTCCTAAAGGGCTCTGTGCTCTAACTCAATAGGTAAATGGTAGGCTTTCCCATACACAAGCCTATAGGGTGTAAAACCTATAGAGGTACGATATGCCATCTTGAATGCCCAAAGTGTAACATCTAACTTATTTGCCTAATCCTTGCTACTCACCCCCAAGGTTTTCTCTAAAATGTGTTTCAAACCCCTATTGGTAACCTATACTTGCCCATTAGTCTGCGGGTGATAGGGTGTAGAAAACCTGCAGGTCACTCCTTATCGTTGAAGTACTCTCTCCAGTTGAGCATTACAAAAATGAGTCCATGTATCACTAATCAGTGCCTTAGGTATGCCAAACCTAGCAAGCAATTGCTTAAGGAACTTAGTAACGACTCTAGCATCATTAGTGTGGAAAGCTTGCACTTCCGGCCACTTAGAACAATACTCAACAGCAACAAGGATATACTTATTTCTAAAAGAAGAAGGAAAGGGCCCCATGAAGTCAATGCCCCAAATATCAAAAATCTCAACTGTTCGAACGCTTGTTTGGGGCATCTCATCATGAGCAGAGATGTTACCTGATCTTTGGCAAGCATCACAAACCTACACGGATGCTCTAGCATCCCGGAAATGGTCGACCAATAGAATCGCAACCTCCAAAACCTTCCTAGCAGTGTGGTTAGCTGCTTGATGACCTCCTGTTTTTTCATCATGACAACGCCTAAAAATCTGGAGGATCTCCTCCCCATACACGCATCGCTGAATCACCTGGTCTACACAAACTTCAAACAGAAAAGGGTCTGTATTACTTTAAATTAGCAACGAATTTCTTATTTTGCTGAAATATCATACCCTTTGGTAAGATCTTTGCAACCAATTAATTTGCAAAATCGAAAAACCAAGGGACATTCGAAGATACCTGAAAATAGCACAAGTACTCATCGGGAAAATTGTCATCAATAGCCCTCTCATCAAGTGCACCTAGGCTTGAGTTCTCCAATCTCGAAAGATGATCTGCGGCCAAGTTCTCCGTACCCTTCTTATTCTTGATCTCAATGTCGAATTCATGTAAAAGCAAAATCCAACGAATGAGTCTCGGCTTAGGGTCTTGCTTTCCAAACAAGTACCTCAATGCCGAAAGATCCTTGTAGACCACGGTCTTGGATAGCACCAAGTATGAGCGGAGCTTGTCGAATGCGTATACCATAGTAAGCAACTCCTTCTCAGTAGTGGTATAGTGCTCTCGGGAATTTGTCAATGTTTTCTAGCATAATAAATAGGTTGGAACTTATTGTCAATCCTCTGTCCTAAAACAGCTCGAACTGCAAAATCATTAGCATCACACATTAGCTCAAAAGGTAGCCCCACCCCCATTTAGGTGAAACCATAATAGGGGCTATAGTTAGTTTCTATTTAAGTAATTCAAAGGCCTGCAAACAGTCATCAAAAAATATAAATGGAACATCTTTAATAAGAAATTGAGTCAAATGTCTAGCAACCTTAGAAAATTCCTTAATAAACCTTCTACAAAAACCCGTATAACCAAGAAAACTCCTAATGGCCTTAACCGAGCTAAGGGGTGGCAACTTAGCAATGGTCTCTACCTTAGCTCTATCTACCTCCATCCCTGCATGTGAAATCTTATGCCCTAGCATAATATCCTGTCTCACCATAAAATGGCACTTTTCCCAATTCAGCACAAGGTTAGCTTCTACACAGCGTGCAAGCATACGCTCTAAATTAAGCAAAATATGGGAGAAAGAATTACCAAATACCGAGAAATCATCCATGAACACTCCATGGATTCTTCAATCATATCATGAAAGATCACCATCATACACCTTTGGAAAGTAGCAGGTGCATTGCACAAACTGAATGCCATCCTCCTGTAAGCGAACGTACCATAGGGGCAAGTAAAAGTGGTTTCTCTTGGTCCTCAGGTGCAATGGAATTTGAAAATAACTTGAAAAACCATGAAAGCAATAAAATATATGTCCCGATAAGCGCTTTAACATCTAGTTAGTAAAAGGAAGGCGAAAATGGTCCTTTCGAGTTGCATCATTGAGCCTCTTGTAATCAATGCAAACTCAGAAACCAGTTACTGTCCTAGTCGATATTAACTCATCCTTCTTATTCTTGACCACCATCATACCTCCCTTCTTGGGCACAACCTGCACAAGACTAACCCAAGAGCTGTCAGAAATATGGTAAATCAAACCTGCATCCAGAAGTTTAATTACCTCCTTCTTGACTACTTTCTTCATGTTTGGGTTCAATCGTCATTGTGGCTGTAGCATTGGCCTGTAACTATCCTCCATCAGGATCTTATGCCAACAATAGCTGGGGTTGATTCTAGGAATGTCTGCAATCTTGTATGCAAAGGCCTTAGGGTACTTTCTAAGAGAGGCCAAAGTCATCTCCCTCTCCTCAAGAGTCCAATGAACTACAATGATTACGGAAAGAAATCGTGGAGCTGAAGTAACTCATTCAGAACGCCTTTTAACGGATTACGTGGTACTGGCAACTTCTCCGCCTCATCTAGATAGGCAAAGGTCAAGTGCTTAAGCAACTCCTTCAACTCTAGGGCTGATGGCTCCTCAAGTGAAGGTCTCAATTTCTACACCCCTGACCTGTCAATATCAACAAAATGGTTAGCAACCTGCTGGGCTCGCTAGCCAGCAACAAGCAAGTTGTTCCAACACATCCTCGTTTGACAACTCCTCCTCATCCTCAGCCTGTAATGCCACTTGCAAAGGATCATCAAGTAATATCTCATGTAATTGAGACTCCACAATATTATCCAAAACATCCACAGAATATACAACATTATCATGTTGCATCGAAGTGCTAAGGTCAAAGGTAATAGTCTCATCACCTACTCTAAGCTGTAAATTCCCATCACACATATCTATAACAGCCCTAGATGTTGCAAGGAAAGGTCTACCTAGGATTAAAGGTACGCTACTCTCACCCTCCATATCCATAACAACAAAATCAATAGGAAATATAAACTTGTCTACTTTAACAAGTACATTCTCAACTATTCTCCTAGGAAAATTCACAGCCCTATCTAGTAACTGTATGCTTATCCTAGTAGGTTTTGGCTCACTCAAACCTAATTTTTCAAACAAACTGCTAGGAATTATTTGATGCTAGTTCCTAAATCAGCTAAAGCATCACTAAAATGCAAATCACCAATAATACAGGAAATAGTGAAACTCCCTAGATCACGCCTCTTTATTGGCAGCTTGTTTTGAAGAATGGCTGAGCACTCCTCATTTAGTGTCATTAGTCCCAAGTCCTCCAGCTTCCTATGGTTGCTTAGAATCTTTTTTAGGAATCTCACATAGCTAGGCATCTGCTATATAGCCTTAATAAAAGGTAGGTTAATCTTTAGCTGCTTAAATAAATCCAAAAACTTACCAAACTGCTGATCAATGCTTCAACCTGGCAGTATATGGAATTGGCGGCTGGTATTCTCTCACAGGACTACTCTTCTTGTCGTCAGTTCGTGCAAGCTCTGTCACCTTGGGCTCTAGCTCGTTCCTGGCTGGCTCATCCTGCACAACAACATCATCATCAGCCATAGGCAAAGAGCTAGCTAACTGCTTACCTGATCTCAAGGTGACAGCCTTGACATGCTCCCTCGGGTTTGACTCTATGGTGTTGGGGGGCGTCCCTGGCTGTCTCTTAGCCAACATCTTAGAAATCTGGCCTATCTGATTCTCTAAATTCTGTATGGAGGCCTGCTAATTTCTAAGAGCTGTGTCCGTTTGCTGAAACCTGTTCTTTGAAGTGGACACAAACTTCATCATCAACTCCTTTAAATTGAGCTTCTTCTCCTAGTTCTAAGGTAGTTGAGGGAGAACAGTCTGCTGTTAGGGTTACTGCTGGTGCAACCGCTGAAATCCTAGTGGACCTTGAGGATTGTTATTTCGCTACCCGAAGTTGGGATGGTTTCTTCACCCTAGGTTGTATGTGTTGCTATACGGGTTATTCTGCTGCCTAGGTGCATTTCCCATATAATCAACCTGTTCATGGTCAGTAGAAGAAGAAAATGAAGAAGAAGCAAACATACCTCCCGTATTACAGCTTGCACTGTAGTGCGGGCCACCATAAAACTTGCAGCCATGCTGTGCTGCTTGGACTAGCATCTGGAGCTGGTCTATCTTCTTTTGCTAAAAGCTCCACCTGAGATACCAAGGCTGATTTAGAATCTACCTGGTTCACTACTCATTGTCGTCCTGGCCTACTCCTAGAAGACTGCCACTGATATGTGTTTATGGCCATCTCCTAAATTAAATTCTAGGCATGCTCTGGCATCTTACTATTGATGGCTCTACCTGCAGCTACATCTACCATCTGCATCATGGCTGAGTTCAAGCCACTATAAAAAGTCTGCACCTGCATCCATAATGGAAAATCATGGTGTGGGCAACATCTCAGTAAGTCCTTGTACCTCTCCCACGCATCATACATGCACTCATCATCAAACTGCATAAAAGATGAAAAATCCTTACACATCTTTGCAGTCTTAGCACGAGGAAAATACTTATAAAGAAATTTTTGAGCCAAAGAACTCCAAGTGGTGATGGTGTTAGCTGGTAGGGACTATAGTCATCTCTTTGCTCTATCCCTCAAGGAAAATAGGAACAGCCTAAGCCGAATGGCATCATTGGTAGTCCCATTTATCTTGAAGGTATCACAAATCTCTAAGAAATTCGCGATATGGGAATTAGGATCTTCATTGGGCAAGTCCCCAAACTGTACACTCTGCTGCACCATCTGAATGACATTTGGCTTAATTATGAAATTGGTCGCTGCAATAGGTGGCCTCAATATACTAGTGTGCGTCACCTCCAAGGAAGGTCTAGCAAACTCGTACATCATCCTGTTTGCTTCAGCGACATTGTTGTTGCCATCTCCCATGTCTACTGGTGTATGGACAGGAATCTCAATCTACTCCTCCTCCATGTCTAATCGCTTCCTCAGCTGCCGGAGGAATCACTCTAGTTCGGGTAGAGGGTTTACTGGTGCAGGATTAGAACTCCTAGTCATAAACTACCTAAAATGAACAAGGCAGCAACAAACCAAACAAATAAATGAATGAATAAATGAATAAAAAGTAAATGATGAAAGTAGGAAGGAAATATGGCTAAAGTAACAAGTAGCAAATCTCACTCTAGTTTTCAAACAAAGGTTCCCCGGCAACGACGCCAAAAACTTAATACGCATATGCTTATGCAACTACAACTAAGGTAATGAACCTATCGATGTAGCCTAGCACAACGGCAAGTATTAAAAATATCATATCCCTTAGGAAAGTGAAATCCTAGAGTTACTACTTTGTTCCTTGTTATCTAGCCTAAAATTAATAACGGAGGTCTCTAAATTTACTAAAACCTAAATTCTAAGTGTAATACAAGAATGAATGAGCAAAGAGAATAATCAAGACAAGAAAGCAAACCCAAAGAGGACCTAAACTAGTTGGCTATCAAATAAAAGATAATAAATTGTTGAGTCCAATTATGCTACCCGTGGACGGATTCTAAATTGAATTCGGTTTCCCTCTCGAGACAACCGAATTCCTAAACCTAAGAACCTAAAGTGGGAATCTCTTCCTAACGATTGATTATTATGTAAGCCTTAAGCTTTAATCCACCTCTATTAAGCTTTGTTAATTCTTAATCCGACAAATTAATTAACCTTATCTCCAAGTGAAAATTAACTTGTTCTTGCAATTAAATTTCCGAACTCAATTAGAATTTCTCAATTGCTAAAAGAGTTCTATGAATAGTAATCAATACAATCAATGTAAAGAGAACTAGATTTATGTTATTAATTACAAAAAGAATACAAGAAAGTAAACTCAACCAATCTCAACAATTCAATACAAAGCCAACATAGCAAGGAACCCCAATGGGTTCAACCAATCTAACTACACATGTTCGTGTCTAAAGCAAATAGGAATTCAATTACAATAAAAGAATAAAGAAATCTAAACATATACACCCTATTCCTAGAATTGGATGAACAGCTCAAAGCCTTGATCTACACTACAGTTTATCTCTAGAATTGCTTCTTGATTAAATGACCGAAAATATAATCCATTTTCCAAAGAGTTTACTTAATTAATCTCTTAAAAATCAAACAAATTAGATATACAAAATAACACCCTTATTTTGTCTAGCACTAAAATTCTATTTAATCATTCCAATTAAATCAAATAAAAATAAAGTAGAATTAATTTAAATCAAAACTCATTTATTAATTATTACTTGTAACACCCGGAATTTTTATATATTTAATAATAAGTTTTTATTTAAGTTAATTTTAGCTTCATTATTATTGGGTTTAATTTGAAATGATTATATTTTGGTTATTCAAAATTTTCCCAAATGCATATTTATATAAGTAAAATTATATATTGAAAAATTTTGGAAGAAATTATAAAGGATGTTTTTATAAAAGAATTTTAGGAAAATTGGTATTATAATTGATTAGTAGTATTAAATTTTAAGTTGGAAATTGATTATTTAATTTAATTGTGTGTAGGATTTAATTGGAGGATTATTTTGGAATAAGGATTAAAAGTATAATTTTATTTTTATGGGGTAATGGAAATTTGTGAGCTTGGTATTTTTGTAAATAAATATGTCGGTCAGGGGTATTTTTGTAATTGTGTATTTTCAATAATTCGGATTTGACCCAAATTAAATAGTTAGGGGCTTATTTGAAAGGCTAAAAAGAGGTTTGGGGGTCAAATTGGAATTATGCAGGATGAAATTGTAAGTAATTAAGAAAGTTGAGGGACCAAATTGCAATAAGGAAAAGTTCAGGGGTCAAATGTCGATATTGAAGGGAAAGAAATCGGGGAAGAAGAGAGGAAGAGAGAGAGAAAGCGGGCGTCGCACGTGAAGAAGGAGGAGGCCGGGTCTTTGCGTCGTCGGTGGCCGGCCGTGCGATCACGGGCGCATTCTTGGCGTCGGTGAACTGCGGCTGGCGGAAATCGCACGTGGGAGCGGCCCGAGGCCGTTCGGCCGCTTCCGTGTTGGCGGCCGAGTCGAGTGGCGATCGGCTCCTCTCGGCAAGGGCTCTCTTTGGCGGCCGGCAACGCGCTGTGGTGGCCGGGAGACGGAAGATCCGGAGAGAGAAAGTAGGGGCAGCCGCGTTTTTCAGCTTTTCCGGCGAGCTCCGGCGGAGGATGGACGATCGGAGGACGTATCCCGACTCTCCTCAGCTCAAGCTTTGCATTGGCACCGGTTTCGTGGCGATCGGGCTTCGTTTGCGAATCGACGGTCGAGATCGTCCGCAAATCTCTCCGGATGATCGGGTGTCAGATCAAAAAATCGAAAGCAGGGATCGTCATCAGCGCGTCGTTGTGAGTCCGATGGTGTGTTCGGATTGTCGATCGGACTCCGGCGGCTGGAGGCGAGTCGACCGAGCGACCGAGCGTCTCGGTAATTTTCTTTGGCCCGTTAATTTTAGAAATTCTTGGTTATTTGTGTTTATTGGATTATATTGAGTATTTGATGTTATTTGTGAGTCAAAAATAATTGTCTGTTAGTTTGCCTGCCTCGTATTTTGTGCTGTGTGGCGGAGTCGGGAAATAGTGAAGTTTGGGGACCCGACTCCTATTGTTTGAATCGTTAAGTATTTGAAGTGTTCTTCTGGCAGGTCCTGGACCCGTTTTTACGGGGGGTAATGTTCGTGTTGTAGGGGAGGTTCTGCCGGATTTTCGGTAGAATTCTCCCGAGTCGAGATTCTTAGACAGTCAGTCCTAGGAGTCTAGACCTAGGGTCTATTGTAATTGTTTCATCGTTTTGATAAATTGTTTTCCGTGATTAGATGATCTGTCTGTTCGGCTCGCTCCAACTGAGGCACTGAAGCAGAGCTAGGAGGTCGCCCAATTCTGTGAGTTAAAGTCATTTAATCATTGCGCTATTGCTAAGTTTGATTTTAATATGCTATTTTGAAAGTTTATGCATACTATGGTTATTAGTATCGCAACGTAAATAATTTCACTGGACTATTAATTATTGGAAATAATATAAATATTATTATTAGTAACGTTATAATAATACAAATATTATTATTCTGTCTACACGAATTGCACGTTGCCTTATCCTAAATTTTTAATCTTTATTTTGATATGTGTTGAATGATTTCATTAGACAATGATATTTATTAAATGTGGTGATTGCGATTTGGGAAATGTGGCTTGTAGAACATGCCGCCTGATGGGTTACATCAGGACCGCGTGCGCACCAGTAATAATCATGGACATGTAATAAGATATTTATGGGTTTGCCACCAGTCGAGCATGGCTCTGGGCTGATTTGAGTAAATTGCCGGAGGTAAGGTCCCTGGTCGAGCATTGCTCTCGGGGCGCCGGCTTATTTGGATACTTAAGTGACCAGACTAGAGGTAAGGTCCCTGGTCGAGCATTGCTCTCGGGGCGCCAGTCTTATTGGATTAAGAGAGCCGAATGGCTACTAGATTTTGGGGTTTAGGGTTCTACCGAGCCACTCGTCCCGTAAAAGTAAAAATATATTTTTATTTATTTCATTTATTTATTTATTATGGTATTGATTATAATATGGATTGCATTTACGTGCATGGTTGATATATTGATTCGAATGATTAATATTTTATGTGAAGGAAATAGTAGGGTATGATTATAGTATGGTTTGATATACTGATTTGAATAATCTATGTTTTCTGAGAAGAAGCAATAGTCCCTAGATTATTTGATTTTAACTCACTCTAGACCGAGTCTCCATTTATATTTTTTTTTCGGATTCGTGTTGTTAGTCCTCTCGCGACTCTTATTCAAGAACTCCTTCATCATCGGGTGATGTATTTGATTTGGTATGTAAATTGGTAAATCTTAGATTCTCCGCAGTAGTAATAGTAGATTTATCAGTTGTAAATTTTCTGAGCTTCAGGTCTCGCCTAGTTTTTCTGGCAGACCGAAGTATTTATGTAGAATGTAGCTGTTAAGATAAAGTGTGGCTTTAATAATATTAATTTGAGATGAGATTTGTTTAATTAGTGAGTGTCAGGCTTACTACGGGTTTCGGTGGCCTTAAGCCTACCCATTCCCTAGTCATGGGTCACGGGCCTAGTGGGGTCGTGACAAAGTTGGTATCAGAGCTTAGGTTTAGATTTTCTTCGACCTAAGTTAAGATTTTTCTTGGTACTGCGGAGTTAGGATCATGTCTGTCTTGTTATTTTCATTGACTCCAGTGTCTCAGCCTTCACTGTTAGAGAGTTAGTCTTTCCTTTCTTGTAAGCTTGTCTTTGGTGCTGTGCTGAGAATGTGCGCTGTAGCGGTGGGAGGATCCGAAGCGCGATAGACTCGTGCTGTTTCTTCAAGTGATTAGTGCAGTCCGCCTTTAGAAGCTTTGATTGTGGTTTCGATGGTGGGCACCGCAGTCAGTTTTAGTGTAGAGCGTGGTTGCAGTCGTGTCATGGACTGCCTCGTCATCGCATCAGGCATCGTCTTATTGAGTAACGCCGAAGTTAGTGCCTGGGAAGTCGAGTAGATATCAGAGCTTTATGGTTGAGTTTTGTGGTTGTAAGAAGCTTAAGAAAGGTGGCAGGAGTATTTTCGGACGCTCAGAATCCAGAGAAACTTAAGCGAACATTATTTATTTTTCTAAGTAGAACAAGTGTTTTAAAATTCAATATTGCGCCTAGTCCCGTAAGAATGCATTATGGCATTTCACTGTTAGGCATGCATAAATTCATTTTAGGACATGCATCATACATCGTGCATTGCAACCCTTGGTGATAGGGGGCATCATCACCCTGGCGCGCGATATTGTAGAATTTTATATAAAGAAAAATGACTAGAGATTTTACGATTTTATAAAAGTATTTTTCCAAGATAATAAAGCTTTTATCAGTGATGATTATAAAGTAAATAAATAAGTAAAATTTTCAAAGTAAATAGTGTTAGCTTGAGAATTCTCTAGATGACGAGTTGAGTTGCTGAAAGAGTAAGTTTGTGGAGCTGTAGGCCCCATGTTAGATAATAAAGGACGCTTTTGGATTTTAGTCAGAGAGGTTCCTAATTAGTTTCAGTCTTAGAATGTAGCCCCTTTTCTTTTAAAATTCGAGGTCGAATTTTTTTTAAGGGGGGAGAATGTAACACCCGGAATTTTTATATATTTAATAATGAGTTTTTATTTAAGTTAATTTTAGCTTCATTATTATTGGGTTTAATTTGAAATGATTATATTTTGGTTATTCAAAATTTTCCCAAATGCATATTTATATAAGTAAAATTATATATTGAAAAATTTTGGAAGAAATTATAAAGGATGTTTTTATAAAAGAATTTTGGGAAAATTGGTATTATAATTGATTAGTAGTATTAAATTTTAAGTTGGAAATTGATTATTTAATTTAATTGTGTGTAGGATTTAATTGGAGGATTATTTTGGAATAAGGATTAAAAGTATAATTTTATTTTTATGGGGTTTTAATGGAAATTTGTGAGCTTGGTATTTTTGTAAATAAATATGCTCGGTGGGGGTATTTTTGTAATTGTGTATTTTCAATAATTCGGATTTGGCCCAAATTAAATAGTTTGGGGCTTATTTGAAAGGCTAAAAAGAAGTTCGGGGGTCAAATTGGAATTCGCAGGATGAAATTGTAAGTAATTAAGAAAGTTGAGGGACCAAATTGCAATAAGGAAAAGTTCAGGGGTCAAATGTCGATATTGAAGGGAAAGAAATCGGGAAGAAGAGAGGAAGAGAGAGAGAAAGCGGGCGTGAAGAAGGAGGAGGTGCTGCGTCGTCACCGATGGCCGATGCGATCAGCTTATTCTTGGCGTCGGCCGAAGTGACAAAAGCGGAATCGGCGTGGGAGCGGCTTCGAGTATTCCGTAGTTCGGCAGGTTGGTGGTCGGTCGAGTGGCGATCGGCTCCCTCTCGGCAAGGGCTCTCTTTAGCGGCAGCGCTGTGGTGGCCGGGAGACTAAGATCCGGTGGAGAGAGAAAGTAGGGGGCAACCGCGTTTTTCAGCTTTTCCGGCGAGCTCCGGCGGAGGATGGACGATCGGAGGACGTATCCCGACTCTCCTCAGCTCAAGCTTTGCATTGGCACCGGTTTCGTGGCGATCGGGCTTCGTTTGCGAATCGACGGTCGAGATCGTCCGCAAATCTCTCCGGATGATCGGGTGTCAGATTGAAAAATCAAAAGCGGGGATTGTCATCAGCGCGTCGTTGTGAGTCCGATGGTGTGTTCGGATCGTCGATTTTAGAAATTCTTGGTTATTTGTGTTTATTGGTTTATATTGAGTATTTGATGTTATTTGTGAGTCAAAAATAATTGTCCTCGGTTTACCGCCTCGTATTTTGTCTTTGTGTGGCGAGTCGGAAATAGTGAAGTTTGGGGACCCGACTCCTATTGTTTGAATCGTTAAGTATTTGAAGTGTTCTTCTGGCAGGTCCTGGACCCGTTTTTACGGGGGGTAATGTTCGTGTTGTAGGGGAGGTTCTGCCGGATTTTCGGTAGAATTCTCCCGAGTCGAGATTCTTAGACAGTCAGTCCTAGTAGTCTAGACCTAAGGTCTATTGTAATTGTTTCATCGTTTTGATAAATTGTTTTCCGTGATTAGATGATCTGTCTGTTCGGCTCGCTCCAACTGAGGCACCGGAGCAGAGCTAGGAGGTCGCACAATTCTGTGAGTTAAAGTCATTTAATCATTGCGCTATTGCTAAGTTTGATTTTAATATGCTATTTTGAAAGTTTATGTATACTATGGTTATTAGTATCGCAACGTAAATAATTTCACTGGTCTATTAATTATTGGAAATAATATAAATATTATTATTAGTAACGTTATAATAATACAGGATATTATTATTCAATACACGAATTGCATGTTGCCTTATCCTAAATTTTTAATCTTTATTTTGATATGTGTTGAATGATTTCATTAGACAATGATATTTATTAAATGTGGTGATTGCGATTTGGGAAATGTGGCTTGTAGAACATGCCTTTGATGGGTTACATCGGGACGCGTCTGCGGTAATAATCATGGACATGTAATAAGATATTTATGGGTTTGCCCTGGTCGAGCATGGCTCTCTGGGCTGATTTGAGTAAATTGCCGGAGGTAAGGTCCCTGGTCGAGCATTGCTCTCTGGGCGCCGGCTTATTTGGATACTTAAGTGACCAGACTGGAGGTAAGGTCCCTGGTCGAGCATTGCTCTCGGGGCGCCAGTCTTATTGGATTAAGAGAGCCGAATGGCTACTAGATTTTGGGGTTTAGGGTTCTACCGAGCCACTCGTCCCGTAAAAGTAAAAATATATTTTTATTTATTTCATTTATTTATTTATTATGGTATTGATTATAATATGGATTGCATTTACGTGCATGGTTGATATATTGATTCGAATGATTAATATTTTATGTGAAGGAAATAGTAGGGTATGATTATAGTATGGTTTGATATCGATTTGAATAATCTATGTTTTCTGAGAAGAAGCAATAGTCCCTAGATTATTTGATTTTAACTCACTCTCGAGACTGACAGTCTCCATTTATGTTTTTTTTTTCAGATTCGTGACTGTTAGTCGTCTCGCGACTCTTATTCAGTAACCCGACTCCTTCATCATCGGGTGATGTATTTGATTTGGTATGTAAATTGGTAAATCTTAGATTCTCCATGAGTAGTAATAGTAGATGTATCAGTTGTAAATTTTCGAGCTTCCGAGTCTCGCCTAGTTTCTCCGGGGCATCAAGTATTTATGTAGAATGTAGCTGTTAAGATAAAGTGTGGCTTTAATAATATTAATTTGAGATGAGATTTGTTTAAATTAGTGAGTGTCAGGCTTACTACGGGTCTCGGTGGCCTTAAGCCTACCCATTCCCTAGTGCCGGTCACGGGCCCACGGGTGGGGTCGTGACATTACTAATATTATTAATGTTAAAAAATTCTAGGTATTACAATGGGGTCGTTTTCTTATATTAAATTAATAGCACTATTATGGGGTTGTTTAGTCAAATTGATAAATTTACACGTTTTACGGGGTTATTTTCTTAGATCGACAAATATACCCCTTTTACGGGGTTGTTTTCTAATATTAAAAAATTAACCTATTTAAGGAGTTTTTTTTTCTCATACTCACAAATATACCAAAATTACAGGGTTATTTTCTCCGATTGATAAATATCCCCGTATTACGAGGGTTGCTTTCTCATATTAAAAAATTTACCCCTTCTACGAGGCTATTTTCTCATACTCGCAACTACACTACTTTTATGGGGTTGTTTTCTCATATTCATAAATATACACGTTTTATGAGATTATTTTCATATATTGATAAATATACCAGGTTTACGGGATCGTTTTCTCATATTAAATTATTAGCACTATTATGGGGTTATTTTGTAAAATTCATAAATCTACACGTTTTACTGGGTTATTTTCTTATATCGACAAATATACCCCTATCACCGTGATGTCTTCTCATATTATAAAATTACTCATTCAAGGTGTTGTTTTCTCATACTTACAAATATATCGAAATAATGGGGTTATTTTTCTCCTATTGATAAATATCCCTGTATTACAGGGTCGTTTTCTCATGGGGTTGTTTTGTCAAATTCATAAATTTACAGGTTTTATGAGGTTATTTTCTTATATTGACAAATATACCTTTTTTACGGGGTTTTTTCCTCATACTCTAAAATTAGCCCATTTAAGGAGTTGTTTTCCCATACTCACAAATATACCAAAATTACGGGGTTATTTTCTCTGATTGATAAATATCCTCGTATTACGGGGTTGTTTTCTCATATTAAAAAATTTACCCCTTCTACGAGGCTATTTTCTCAGACTCGTAATTAGACTACTTTTACAGGATTGTTTTCTCAGATTCATAAATATACATGTCGGGGTTATTTTCTTATATTGATAAATATACTACTTTTAAAGGATCGTTTTCTCATATTAAATTATTGCACTATTATGGGATTGTTTTTTTTTTTAAATTCATAAATTTACACATTTTACGGGGTTATTTTCTTATATAGACAAATATACCCCATTTATTGGGTTGTTTTGTCATATTAAATTATTAGCACTATTATAGAGTTACTTTGTCAAACTCATAAATTTACATATTTTACGGGGTTATTTTCTTATATCGACAAATATACCCCTTTTATGGGCTTGTTTTCTCATATTATAGAATTAACCCATTTAAAGGGCTGTTTTCTCGTACTCACAAATATACTAAAATATCGGGGTTATTTTCTCCGATTGATAAATATCACCGTATTACGGGTTGTTTTCTAATATTTATAAATATATTCCTCTTACGGGGTTATTTTCTCATATTAAAAAATTTGCCCTTCTACGAGACTGTTTTCTCAGACTCGCAATTACACTACTTTTACGGAGTTGTTTTCTCAAATTCATAAATATACACGTTTAACGGGATTATTTTCTTATATCGATAAATATACCACTTTTACGAGGTCGTTTTCTCATATTAAATTTTTAGCACTATTATGGAGTTGTTTTGTCAAATTCATAAATTTACACATTTTACGGGATTATTTTCTTATATCGACAAATATACTCCTTTAACGAGGTTGTTTTCTCATATTATAAAATTAACCCATTTAAGGGGTTATTTTCTCATACTCACAAATTTACTAAAATTACGGGTTATTTTCTCCGATTGATAAATATCCCCGTATTACTGGGTTGTTTTCTCATATTAAGAAATTTACCCCTTCTACGAGCCTTTTTTTTCAAACTCATAATTACACTACTTTTACGGAGTTGTTTTCTCATATTCATAAATATAAATATTTTACGTGGTTATTTTAATATATCGATAAATATACCACTTTACGGGGCCGATTTCACATATTAAATTATTAGCACTATTATGGGGTTGTTTTGTCAAATTCGTAAATTTACACGTTTTACGGGGTTATTTTCTTATATCGACAAATATACCCCTTTTACATGGTTTTCTTCTCATACTCTAAAATTAACCCATTAAAGGGGTTGTTTTCCTATACTCACAAATATACCAAAATTACGGGGTTATTTTCTCCGATTGATAAATATTCCCATATTATGGGGGTTGTTTTCTCATATTAAGAAATTTATCCCTTCTACAAGGCTGTTTTCTCAGACTCGTAATTACAATACTTTTACGGGGTTGTTTTCTCAGATTCATAAATATATACGTTATACGGGGTTATCTTTTTATATTGATAAATATACCACTTTTAAAGGATCATTTTCTCATATTAAATTATTAGCACTATAATGCGATTGTTTTGTCAAATTCATAAATTTACACATTTTACGAGGTTATTTTCTCATACACTAAAGTTAACCCATTTAAGGGGTTATTTTCTCATACTCACAAATATACTAAAATTACGGGGTTATTTTCCCGATTGATAAATATCCTCGTACTATGGGGTTGTTTTCTCATATTAAAAAATTTACCCCTTCTACGAGGATGTTTTCTTAGACTCGCAATTACGCTACTTTTACGGGTTTGTTTTCTCAGATTCATTAATATACACGTTTTACGCTGTTATTTTCTTATATCGATAAATACACCACTTTTACCTAATCGTTTTCTCATATTAAATTATTAGCACTATTATGGAGTTATTTTCTCAAATTCATAAATTTACACTTTTTACGGTGTTATTTTCTTATATCGACAAATATACCCCTTTTACGGGATTGTTTTCTCATATTATAAAATTAACCCATTTAAGGGGTAGTTTTCTCATACTCACAAATATACCAAAATTACGAGGTTATTTTCTCTGATTTATAAATATCCCTGTATTACGGGGTTGTTTTCTCATATTAGAAAATTTATGCCATCCACTAGGCTATTTTCTCATACTCGCAAATTACACTACTTTTACAGGGTTGTTTTTTAAGATTCATAAATATACAGGTTTTACAGGGTTATTTTGTTATATTGATAAATATACCACTTTTACGGGGTTGTTTTCTCATATTATATTATTAGCCCTATTATGGGGTTGATTTGTCAAATTCATAAATTTACACGCTTTACGGGGTTATTTTCTTATACTGGCAAATATACCCCTTTTATGAGGTTGTTTCCTCATATTATAAAATTAACTCATTTAAGGGGCTGCATTCTCATACATACAAATATACCAAAATTACTGGGTTATTTTCTCCGATTGATAAATATCCTCGTATTACGGGGTTATTTTCTCATATTAGAAAATTTACCCCATCTACGAGGTTGTTTTCTTAGACTCGCAATTACACTACTTTTATGGGGTTGTTTTCTCAGCTTCATAAATATACACGTTTTACAGGGTTGTTTTCTCAGCTTCATAAATATACACGTTTTACGGGATTATTTTTTTAAATTGATAAATATACCAATTTTAGGGGGGGTGTTTTCTCATATTAATTGATTAGCACTATCATGGGGTTGATTTATCAAATTCATAAATTTACACGTTTTACAGGGTTATTTTCTTATATCGACAAATATACCCCTTTTACAGGGTTGTTTTCTCATATTATAAAACTAACCCATTTAAAGGATTGTTTTCTTATACTCACAAATTTACGGGGTTATTCTTTTCGATTGATAAATATCATCGTATTACGGATTCGATTTCCCATATCAAAAAATTTGCCCATTCTACGAGGCTGTTTTTCAAACTCGCAATAACAATATTTTTACGGTGTTGCTTTCTCAGATTCATGAATATACATGTTTTTATGGGGTTATTTTTTTATATTGATAAATATACCAGTTTTAGGGGGGTGTTTTCTCATATTAAATTAATAGCACTATTATGGGTTTGTTTTGTCAAATTCATAAATTTACACGTTTTATGAGGTTATTTTGTTATATCGGCAAATATACCCCTTTTATGGGGTTGCTTTCTCACACTCTAAAATTAACCCATTTAAGGATTGTTTTCCCATACTCACAAATATATAAACTTACGGGGTTATTTTCTCCAATTGATAAATATCCCTGTATTACGGGGTTGTTTTCAAATATTTATAAATATACCCCTCTTACGGGGTTGTTTTCTTATATTAGAAACTTTACCCCTTCTACGAGACTGTTTTCTCAGAATCGCAATTACACTACTTTTACGAGGTTGTTCTCTCAGATTCATAAATATACACGTTTTACAGGGTTATTTTCTTATATTGATAAATATACCACTTTTACGCTGTCATTTTTGCATATTAAATTATTAGCACTATTATGGGATTGTTTTGTCAAATTCATAAATTTACACGTTTTCCAGGGTCATTTTCTCATATCGACAAATATACCCCTTCTACGGGGTTGTTTTCTTATACTCTAAAATTAATCCACTAAAGGGATTATTTTCTCATACTCACAAATATACCAAAATTATGGGGTTATTTTCTCCGATTGATAAATATCCTCATGTTACGAGGTTGTTTTTTAATATTTATAAATATCCCTCTTACGGGGTTGTGTTCTCATATTAAAAAATTTACCTCTTCTATGAGGTGGTTTTCTAAGACTCGCAATTACACTGCTTTTATAGGGATGTTTTCTCATATTCATAAATATACACATTTTACGGGTTATTTTCTTATATTGATAAATATTCTACTTTTACGGGGTCATTTTCTCTTATTAAATTATTAGTACTATTATATTGTATTTTTGTCAAATTCATAAATATACACATTTTACGGGGTTATTTTCTTATACCGACAAATATACCCCTTTTACGGGGTTATTTTCTCATATTATAAAATTAACCCATTTAAGAGGTTGTTTTCTCATACTCACAAATATACCAAAATTACGGGGTTATTTTCTTCGATTGATAAATATCCCCGTATTACGGGGTTGTTTTCTTATATTAGAAAATTTACCCCATCTATAAGGTTGTTTTCTCAGAGTCGCAATTACACTACTTTGACGGGGTTGTTTTGTCAGATTCATAAATAAATACGTTTTACAGAGTTATTTTCTTTTATTGATAAATATTCCAGTTTTACGGGGTCATTTTCTCATATTAAATTATTAGCACTTTATGGGGTTGTTTTTATCAAATTCATAAATTTACATGATTTACGGAGTTATTTTCTTATAGTGACAAATATACCCCTTTTACGGGATTATTTTCGTCGATTGATAAATATCCCAGTATCACGGGGTTGTTTTCTCATACTAAAAAATTTACCCCTTCTACGAGGCTATTTTCACAGACTCGCAATTGCACTATTTTTACGGGGTTGTTTTCTCATATTCATAAATATACATGATTTACGGAGTTATTTTCTTATATTGATAAATATACCACTTTTACGAGATCGTTTTCTCATTTTAGATTATTAGCACTATTATGCGGTTGTTTTGGCAAATTCATAAATTTACACGTTTTACAGAGTCATTTTTTCATATCGATAAATATACCCTTTTTACGGGGTTGTTTTCTTATACTCTAAAATTAACCCATTAATGGGTTTGTTTTCTCATACTCACAAATTCACCAAAATTATGGGGTTATTTTCTCTGATTGACAAATATCCCCGTATTATGGGTTGATTTCTCATATTAAAAAATTTACCCCTTTTACAAGGCTGTTTTCTCATACTCCAAATTATACTACTTTTACGAGGTTATTTTCTCATATTCATAAATATACATGTTTTATGGGATTATTTTCTTATATTGATAAATATACCACTTTTACGGCGTAGTTTTGTCATATTAAATTATTAGCACTATTATGGGGTTGTATTGTAAAATTCATAAATTTACACCCTTTAAGGGGTTATTTTCTCATATCGACAAATATACCCCTTTTGACGGAGCTGTTTTCTAATATTTATAAATATACACGTTTTACGGGTTTGTCCTCTCAGATTCATACATATACATGTTTTACGGGATTATTTTTTATATTAAATTATTAGCACTATTATAGGTTGTTTTGTCAAATTCATAAATTTACACGTTTTACAGGGTTATTTTCTTAAATCGATAAATATACCCTTTTTACGGGGTTGTTTTTCCATACTCGCAAATATACCAAAATTACAGGGTTATATTCTCCGATTAATAAATATCCCCGTATTACGGTGTTATTTTCTAATATTTATAAATATACCCCTCTTTACAGGGTTGTTTTTTCATATTAGAAAATTTACCCCTTCTATGAGGCTGTTTTCTCATACTTGAAATTACACTACTTTTACGGGGTTATTTTCTCAGATACATAAATATACACGTTTTACGGGATTATTTTCTTATATTGATAAATATATCACTTTTACGGGGTAGTTTTCTCATATTAAATTATTAGCACTATTATGGGGTTGTTTTGTCCAATTCATAAATTTACAAGTTTTACGGGATTATTTTCTTATATCGACAAATATACCCCTTTTAAAGGGTTGTTTTTTCATACTCTATAATTAACCCATTTAAGGGGTTATTTTTCCATTCTTGCAAATATACCAAAATTACGGGGTTATTTTCTCCGCTTGATAAATATCCCCGTATAGCGGGGTTGTTTTCTACTATTTATAAATATACCCCTCTTACGGGGTTGTTTTCTCATATTAAAAGAATATCCCTTCTACGAGGCTGTTTTCTCAAACTCGCAATTACACTACTTTTACGGGGTTGTTCTCTCAGATTCTTAAATATATACTTTTTACGGAGTTATTTCCTTATATTGATCAATATAGCACTTTTACGAGGTCGTTTTCTCATTTTAAATTATTAACAATATTATGGGATTGTTTTTCTCAAATTCAGAAATATACACATTTTACGGGGCTATTTTCTTATATCGACAAATATACCCCTTTTATGGGGTTGTTTTCTCAGATTCATAAATATACACGTTTTACGGAGTTATTTTCTTATATTGATAAATATACCACTTTTACGGGGTCATTTTCTCATATTAAATTATTAGTACTATTATGCGGTTGTTCTGTCAAATTCATAAATTTACATGTTTTACGGGGTTGTTTTCTTATACTCTATAATTAACCCTTTTAAGTGGTTGTTTTCTTATATTCACAATTATACCAAAATTACGGGTCATTTTCTTCGATTGATAAATATCCCTGTATTACGTGGTTGTTTTCTCATATTAAAAAATTTACCCCTTTTACGATACTGTTTTCTCAGACTCGCAATTGCACTACTTTTACGGGCATGTTTTCTCAGATTCATAAATATACACGTTTCACTTGGTTATTTTCTTATATTGATAAATATACCACTTTTACGGGGTCGTTTTCTCATATTAAATTATTAGCACTATCATGGGGTTGTTTTGTCAAATTCATAAATTTACACATTTTACGTATTTGTTTGCTTAATCGACAAATATACCCCTCTTACGGGGTTGTTTTCTCATATTAAAATATTTACCCCTTCTACGAGCCTGTTTTCTCAGACTCGCAATTACACTACTTTTACGGGGTTGTTTTCTCATATTTATAAATATACACATTTTACGGGGTTATTTTTTATATTGATAAATATACCCCTTTTACGGGGTTATTTTCTCATATTATAAAATTAACCCATTTAAGTGGTTGTCTTCTCATACTCATATTAAATTATTAGCACTATTATGGGGTTGTTTTGTCAAATTCATAGATTTATAGATTTATGGGATTATTTTCTTATATTGATAAATATACCATTTCTACGAGGCTATTTTCTCATACTCTAAAATTAACCCATTTAAGGGGTTGTTTTTTCATACTCACAAATATACCAAAATTACGGGGTTATATTCTCTAATTGATAAATATCCCCATATTACGGGGTTATTTTCTAATATTAATAAATATAACCATCTTATAGGGTTGTTCTCTTATATTAAAAAATTTACCCCTTCTACGAGACTGTTTTCTCAGACTCGCAATTACACTACTTTTACAGGGTTGTTTTCTCATATTTATAAATATACATGTTTTACAGAGTTATTTTCTTATATTGATAAATATACCACTTTTACGGGGTAGTTTTCTCATATTAAATTATTAGAACTATTATGGGGTTGTTTTGTCCATCTTATAAATTCACACGTTTTACGGGGTTATTTTCTTGTATCGACAAATATTCCTCTTTTACAGGGTTGTTTTCTCATACTCTAAAATTAACCCATTTAAGGAGTTGTTTCTCCATACTCGCAAATACACCAAAATTACGGGGTTATTTCTCTGATTGATAAATATCCCCGTACTGCGGGGTTGTTTTCTACGAGGCTGTTTTCTCAGATTCATAAATATACATATTTTTACAGGGTTATTTTCTTATATTGACAAATATACCATGTTTTACGGGGTTATTTTCTCATATTAAGTTATTAGAACTATTTTAGGGTGGTTTTGTAAAATTCATAAATTTACACGTTTTACGGGTTATTTTCTTATATTGACAAACATACCCCTTTTACGGGGTTGTTTTCTCATACTCACATATATACCAAAATTACGGGATTATTTTCTCCGATTGATGAATATCCCGTATTACGGGATTGTTTTCTCATATAAAAAAATTTACACCTTCTACGAGGCTGTTTTCTCAAACTCGCAATTACACTACTTTTACGAGGTTATTTTCTCGAATTCATAAATTTACACGTTTTACGGGATTATTTTCTTATATTAATAAATATACCACTTTTATGTGGTAGTTTTCTCATATTAAATTATTAGCACTACTATAGGGTTGTTTTGTCCAATTCATAAATTTACACGTTTTAAGGGGTTATTTTCTTATATCGACAAATATACCCATTTTACAGTGTTGTTTTCTCATACTCTAAAATTAACGCATTTAAGGGGTTGTTTTTCCACACTCGCAAATATACCAAAATTAAAGGGTTGTCTTCTAATTTTTATTAATAAACCTCTCTTACGGGATTCTTTTCTCATATTAAAAAATTTTCCCCTTCTACGAGTCAGTTTTCTCATACTCGCAATTACACTACTTTTACGGGGTTGTTTTCTCATATTCATAAATATACACGTTTTACGGAGTTATTTTCTTATATTGATTAAAATACCACTTTTACAGGGTTGTTTTCTCATATTAAATTATTAGCACTATTATGGGGTTGTTTTGTCAAATTCATAAATTTACACGTTTTACGGGGTTATTCTCTTATATCGACAAATATACACCTTTTACTGGGCTGTTTTCTCAAACTCTAAAATTAACCCATTTAAAGGGTTGTTTTCCCATACTCACAAATATATCAAAATTACGGGGTTATTTTCTGCGACTGATAAATATCCCCGTATTACGGGAGTTGTTTTCTAACATTTTTAAATATACATGTTTTATTGGGTTGTCTTCTCATATTCATAAATGACACATTTTATGGGGTTATTTTCTAATATTGATAAATATACCACTTTTACGGGGTCATTTTCTCATATTAAATTATTAGCACTATTATGGAGTTATTTTGTCAAATTCATAAATTTACACATTTTACGAGGTTATTTTCTTATATCGACTAACATACCCCTTTTATGGGGTTGTTTTCTCATACTCTACAATTAACACATTTAAGGGGTTGTTTTTCTATATTCATAAATATACCAAAATTACTGGGTTATATTTTCCGATTGATAAATATCCCCGTATTACAGGGTTGTTCTCTAATATTTATAGATATACCCCTCTTACGGGGTTATTTTCTCATGTTAAGAAATTTACCCCTTCTACAAGCCTGTTTTCTCCGACTCGCAATTACACTACTTTTACGGCGTGGTTTTCTTATATTCATAAATATACACGTTTTACGGGGTTATTTTTGAACATTGATAAATATACCGCTTTTATAAGGTCGCTTACTCATATTAAATTATTAGCTCTATTATGGGGTTGTTTTCTCAAATTCATAAATATACACGTTTTATGGGTTATTTACTTATACCAACAAATATACTCCTTTTATGGGGTTGTTTTCTCATTGTATAAAATTAACCGATTTAAGGGGTTGTTTTCTCATACTCACAAATATACCAAAATTATAGGGTTATATTCTCTGATTGATAAATATCCCCGTATTATGGAGTTATTTTCTAATATTTATAGATATACCCCTCTTACGGGGTTATATTTATATGAGGCTGTTTTCTCAGACTCGCAATTACACTACTTTTATGGGGATGTTTTCTTAGATTTATAAATATACATGTTTTACAGGGTTATTTTCTTATATTGATAAATATACCACTTTTACAGGGTCATTTTCTCATATTAAATTATTAATACTATTATGGGGTTCTTTTGTCAAATTCATAGATTTACACGTTTTGCGAGGTTATTTTCTTATAACGACAAATATACCCCTTTTATGGGGTTGGTTTCTCATATTATAAATTTAACGCGTTTGCTTTCTCATATTATAAATTTAACCCATTTAAGGGGTTGCTTTCTCATACTCACAAATATACCAAAATTATGGGGTTATTTTCTCTGATTGATAAATATCCCCGTATTTCGGGGTTGTTTTCTCATATTAAAAAATTTACCACTTCTACGAGACTATTTTCTCAAACTCAAAATTACACTACTTTTACGGGGTTATTTTCTCAGATTCATAAATATACAGTTTTACAGGGTTATTTTCTTATATTGATAAATATACCACTTTTACGGGGGTGTTTCTGATATTAAATTATTAGCACTATTATGGGGTTGTGTTGTCAAATTCATAAATTTACATGTTTTACGGGGTTATTTTCTTATATCGATAAATATAACCCTTGTACGGGGTTGTTTTCTCATACTAAAAAATTAACCCATTTAAGGGGTTGTTTTCCCATACTCACAAATATATCAAAATTACGGGGTTATTTTCTTCGAGTGAAAAATATCCCCGTATTACGGGGTTGTTTTCTAATATTTATAAATATACCCCTCTTACGGGGTTGTTTTCTTATATTAAAAAATTTATCCTTTTGACAAGGTTGTTTTCTTATACTCGTAATTACACTACTTTTACGGGGTTATTTTCTGAGATTCTTAAATATACACTTTTTATGGAGTTATTTCCTCCACTTTTCGGGGTCGTTTTCTCATATTAAATTATTAACACTATTATGGGTTTTTTCTCAAATTCATAAATATACACGTTTTACAGGATTATTTTCTTATATCGACAAATATACCCCTTTTAGGGGGATGTTTTCTCATATTATAAAATTAACCAGTTTAAAGGGCTGTATATTTAAGGGGTTGTTTTCTTATACTCACAAATATACCAAAATTATGGGGTTATTTTCTTCGATTGATAAATATCCCCGTATTACGTGGTTGTTTTCTCATATTAAGAAATTTACCCCTTATGCGAGGCTGTTTTCTCAGACTCGAAATTACACTACTTTTACGGTGTTGTTTTCTCACATTCATAAATATACATGTTTTTAATGGTTATTTTCTTATGTTGACAAATATACTATGTTTTACGGGGTTATTTTCTCATATTTAATTATTAGAACTATTATGGGGTTGTTTTGTGAAATTCATAAATTTACACGTTTTACAGGGTTATTTTCTTATATTGACAAACACACCCCTTTTATGGGGTTGTTTTCTCATACTCACAAATATACAAAAATTACAGGTTTATTTCCTCTGATTGATGAATATCCCTTATTACGGGGTTGTTTTCTTATATTAAAAAATTTACCTCTTCTATTAGGCTGTTTTCTCAAACTGGCAATTACACTATTTTTACGGGGTTCTTTTCTCAGATAAAAAATATACACGGTTTACGCAGTTATTTTCTTATATTGATAAATATACCACTTTTATGGGGTCGTTTACTCATATTAAATTATTAGCACTATTATGGGGTTGTTTTGTCATATTAATAAATTTACATATTTTATGGGATTATTTTCTTATGTCGACAAATATACCCCTTTTACTAGGCTGTTTTCTCACACTCTAAAATTAACCCATTTAAGGGGTTGTTTTCTTATACTCACAAATGTACCAAAATTACGGGGTTATTTTCTTCGACTGATAAATATCCCCGTATTACGGAGTTGTTTTCTCATATTAGAAAATTTACCTCATCCACGAGGCTAATTACTCAGACTAGCAATTACACTACTTTTACGGGGTTTCTTTATCAGATTCACAAATATACATGTTTTACGGGGTTATTTTCTTGTATTGATAAATATACCACTTTTACGGGGTCGTTTTCTCATTTTAAATTATTAACACTATTATGGGGTTGTTTTATCAAATTCATAAATTTACACGTTTTAGGGGGTTATTTTCTTATATCGACAAATATACCTCTTTTATGGGGTTGTTTTCTCATACTCACAAATATACTAAAATTACGGGGTTATTTTCTCCCATTGATGAATATCTTCGTATTCATCTATCGCAATTACACTATTTTTACGGGGTTGTTTTCTCAGATTTATAAATAGACACGTTTTACGGGGTTATTTTCTTATATTGATAAATACACCACTTTTACGTGGTCATTTTCTCATATTAAATTATTAGCACTATTTTGGAGTTGTTTTGTCCAATTCATAAATTTACACATTTCACAGGATTATTTTCTTATATCGATAAATATACCCCTTTTACGGGGTTGTTTTCTCATACTCTAAAATTACAGGGTTACTTTCTCCGATTGATAAATATCACCGTGTTACGGCGTTGTTTTCAAATATTTATAAATATACCCTCTTACGGGTTATTTTCTCATATTAAAAAATTTACCCCTTCTACAAGGCTGTTTTTTCAGACTCGCAATTACACTAATTTTAGGAGGTTGTTTTCTCAGATTCATAAATATACACACTTTACTGGGTTATTTTCTTATATTGATAAATATACTACTTTTATGGGGTCGTTTTCTCATATTATATTATTAGCACTATTATGTGGTTGTTTTCTCAAAGTCATAAATTTCCAAGTTTTATGGGGTTATTTTCTTATATCGACAAATATACCCCTTTTATGGGATCGTTTTCTCATATTAAATTATTATACTATTATGGTGTTCTTTTGTCTGATTCATAAATATACACGTTTTACGGGGTTATTTTCTTATATCAACAAATATACCCCTTTTACGAGGTGGTTTTTTCATATTAAATTATTAGCACTATTACGGTGTTCTTCTGTCAGAATCATAAATATACACGCTTTACGGGGTTGTTTTCTTATATCGATAAATATACCCCTTTTACGGGGTTGTTTTCTCATATTATAAAATTGACCCATTTAAGGGGTTATTTTATCATACTCACAAATATACCAAAATTATGGGGTTATTTTCTCTGACTAATAAATATCCTCGTATTACGTGGTTGTTTTCTCATATTAAAAAATTTACCCCATCTACGAGGCTGTTTGTTTAGACTCACAATTACACTACTTTTACGGGGTTATTTTCTCATATTCATAAATATACACTTGTTATGGGGTTATTTTCTCATATTCATAAATATACACATTTTACGGGGTTATTTTCTTATATTGGAAAATATACCACTTTTAGGGGGGTGTTTTCTCATATTAAATTATTAGCACTATTATGGGGTTGTTTTGTCAAATTCATAAATTTACACGTTTTACGGGGTTATTTTCTTATATCGATAAATATACCCCTTTTACGGGGTTGTTTTCTTATACTTTAAAATTAACCCATTTAAAGGGTTGTTTTTCCATACTCACAAATATACCAAAATTACGGGGTTATTTTCTCCGATTGATAAATATCCCCGTATTACGGGGTTGTTTTCTAATATTTATAAATATACCCCTCTTACAGGGTTGTTCTCTCATATTAAAAAATTTACCCCTTCTACGAGTCTATTTTCTTAGACTCCCAATTAGACTACCTTTGTGGGGTTGTCTTCTCATATTCATAAATTTGCACATTTTACGACGTTATTTTCTTATATTGAGAAATATACCACTTTTCCAAGGTCGTTTTCTCATATTAAATTATGGGAATTTTTTTTCAAATTCATAAATTTACAAGTTTTACGGGGTTATTTTCTTAAACTGACAAATATACCCCTTTTATGGGGTTGTTTTATCATATTATAAAATCAACCCATTTAAGGGGTTGTTTTCTCATACTCACAAATATACCAAAATTACGGAGTTATTTTCTTTGATTGATAAATATCCCTGTTTTACGGGGTTGCTTTCTCATATTAAAATATTTACCACTTCTATGAAGTTGTTTTCTCAAACTCGCAATTACACTATGTTTACGGGGTTATTTTCTAAGATTCATAAATATACACGTCTTACAGGGTTATTTTCTTATATTGATAAATATACCACTTTTACGGGGGTTTTTCCTCATATTAAATTATTAGCACTATTATGGGATTGTTTTGTTAAATTCATAAATATATACGTTTTACGGGGTTAATTTCTTATATCCACAAATCTACCCCTTTTACGGGGTTGTTTTCCCATACTCACAAACATACCAAAATTACGGGATTATTTTCTTCGAGTGAAAGATATCCCCTTATTACGGGGTTGTTTTCTAATATTTATAAATATACCCCGCTTACGGGGTTGTTTTCTCATATTAATAAATTTACCCATTCTACCAGGTTGTTTTTTCAGACTCGAAATTACACTACTTTTACATGGTTGTTTTCTCAAATAAATAAATATACACATTTTATGGGGTTATTTTCTTATATTGATAAATATACCACTTTTCCGGGGTCGTTTTCTCATATTAAATTATTAACACTATTATGGGGTTGTTTTTCTCAAATTCATAAATATACAAGTTTTACAGGGTTATTTTCTAAATATACCCCTTTACGGGGTTGTTTTCTCATATTATAAAATTAACCCATTTAAAGGGTTGTATATTTAAGGTGTTGTTTTCTCATACTCACAAATATACCAAAATTACGGGGTTATTTTCTTCGATTGATAAATATTCCCGTATTACGAGGTTGTTTTCTCATATTAAAAAATTGACCCCATCTACAAGGCTGTTTTCTCAAACTCGCAATTGCACTACTTTTACAGGGTTGTTTTCTGAGATTCATAAATATACACGTTTCACTTGGTTATTTTCTTATATTGATAAATATACCACTTTTACAGGATTGTTTTCTCATATTAAATTATTAGCATTATTATAGGGTTGTTTTGTCAAATTCATAAATTTACACATTTTACAAAGTTATTTTCTTATATAGACAAGTATACTTCTTTTATGGGGTTGTTTTCTCATACACAAAAATATACCAAAATTATGGGGTTATTTTCTTTGATTGATAAATATCCCCGTATTACGGGGTTGTTTTCTCATATTAAAAAATTAACCCCTTCTGTAATGCTATTTTCTCTTACTAAAAATACACTACTTTTGTGGGGTTGTTTTCTGAGATTCATAAATATATGCATTTTACGGGGTTATTTTCTTATATTGATAAATATACCACGTTTTACGGGGTTATTTTCTCATATTTATTAGCACTATTATGGGGTTGTTTTGTCAAATTCATATATATACTTGTTTTACGGGGTTATTTTCTTATATCGACAAACATACCCCTTTTACGGGGTTGTTTTCTCATACTAAAAAATATACCAAAATCACGGGGTTATTTTCTTCGATTGATGAATATCCCCGTATTACGGGGTTGTTTTCTCATATTAAAATATTTACACCTTCTACGATGCTTTTTTCTCAAACTCACAATTATACTACTTTTACGGATTCATTTTCTCATATTCATAAATACATGTTTTACGGGATTATTTATCAATCGAAGAAAATAACCCCGTAATTTTAGTATTTTTGTGAATATGAGAAAACAACCCCATAAAAGGGGTATATTTGTCGATATAACCCATGGCGTGTATGTTGTGATTTGAGGCAACCCATGTAAACGACCCAAAGTGGTATATTATCAAGAAATAAGCGTGTAAAAAATATGTTATGAAAACAACCATAAAAGTCAATTACGAGTCTGAGAAGCAACCTCGTAGGGAGAGAGGTAAATTTTTATTGAGAAAACAACCCCGTAATATGGGAATATTTATCAATCAGAGAAAATAACCCCGTAATATTGGTATATTGGTGAGTATGAGAAAACGACCCCTTAAATGGGTTAATTTTGTAATATGAGAAAACACTCACGTAAAAGGGGTATATCTGTCAATATAAAAAATAACCACGTAAAGCGTATATATCGGTTTGAAAAAACAGCGGAATGGTGCTGTGTTTATATGTGAAAGCGACCGTAAAAATATATTTATCAATATAAGAAAATAACTTAAACGGTATATTTATGAATCCGAGAAAACAACCCCGTAAAGCATCAGTGTAATTCTGATGCGAAAATATCCTCGTAGAAAGAGTAAATTTTTAATATTAGAAAATAATTAAGTAGAGGGCATGTTTATAAATGTTGAAAACAACCCCTTAATTCTTGTATATTTGTGATTATGGAAAAATAACCCCTTAAATGGGTTAACTTTAGAGTATGAGAAAACAACCCCGTAAAAGGGTATATTTGTCGATATAAGTAAATAACGACATAAAACGTGTAAATTTATGGATAATTAATATGAAAGCGACCCGTAAAGTGGTATGTTATCAATATGAAAAATATTTCCGTAAACGTATCATTTTGAATGCTGAAAACAATACTTAGTAGTGGCAGTATGCCGAATGAATGCCTGCGAGTGGAAGAGTTCTGTAATATGAGGGCACAACCGTCTGGTTATTATGTCGGAGAAAATAACCTCATTTGACCGGTATTTGTGAGTTTGAGAAAACAACCCCTTAAATGGGTTAATTTTATAATATGAGAAAATAACCCCATAAAGGGTATATTTGTGATATAATAAAATAACCAAGAAACAACCCGTCGTGTCAATCCATAAAAAATAACTTCAGGTAAGCGTGTGTGTTAATGAATTTGAGAAAACAACCGTAAATATAATTCGTGAGTAAGCGACCCTGGTAGAAGGGTAAATTTTTAATATGAGAAAACAACGTATAAAAGGGTATATTTATAAATATTAAGAAACAACCCGTAATCAGGAAAAATTTATCAATGGGAAAATAACGTAATTTTTGTATATTTGGTTGGTGGAAAACAATCGCCGATGAAACAACTTTGGAGTATGAAAAACAGCCCGTAAAGGGGTATGTTGTAGATATCAAAATAATCCGTAAAGCGATGTAAATTATAAATTTGAAAAACAACCCCAGTATCGTAATGTAAAGTTAATATAGGCGATTGTAAAATATTATATTTATCAAGATAAGAAAATAACCGTAAAATGTGTATATTTATGAATCTAAGAAAACAACTTTAGTTTTAAAAGTAGTGTAATTTGTGAGTGGAGACCAACGACCTAGATGGGGTGCAATTTTTAATGTGGGAAAAATCTGATAAATGGGGTTGTGATTGGAGAAGAAGCAGAAATTTTTTAGTATATTGTTGGTATAGAAAACAACCCCTGAACAGTAAATTTTTAATATGAGAACTCACGGAGGGGTATACTTTGATATAAAGAAATAACCAGAAAGCGTTAAAATTTGACAATCATACTAGTGCTAATAATTTAATATGAAAACGACTACGTAAAGTGGTATATTTGCTGATATAAAGAAAATACCTCATAAATCTTTGTTTTGTGGATATTTCTTAATAGCTGTGGAGGTGTTTTTTAATTTGAGAAAACAACCCGTATCGGGATATTTTCACTCCGAAAATAGCATAGTTTTTGGTATGTTGGTGTGAAAACAACCCCTTAAATGGGTTAATTTTATAATATGAGAAAACAACCCCTAAAAGGAGTATATTTGTCGATATAAGAAAATAATCCGTAAACGTGTATTATGGGTTTAAAAACAACTCCATAATAGTGCTAATAATTAATATATGAAAAAAAATGACCCAAAGAGTGGTATATAATATTGTATGTTATGAATGCGAAACAATCAAAAGTAAATTGGTGTGATTGCGGTCGAGAAACAACCTCGTGGGAAGGGATAAACCCGTGACTCAACACAATGGAAATTTATCGATCGGAAAATAACCCCGTAATTTTGGCATATTTGTGGTCAAGAAAACAACCCCTTAAATGAGTTAGTTTTATAATATGAGAAAACAACCCCGTAAAAGGGGTATATTCATCGATAAAGAAAATAACCCCGTAAAAACGTGTTTGATTATGAATTTGAGAAAACAACCATAATAGTGCTAATAATTTAATATCGAGAAAGCGACCCGTAAATGTGGTATACTTGTCAATGACCAGAAGGCCAGCATGAACGTGTGTATGTTTATGATCGGAGGCAACCCGTAAAACAGGTGTAATTGCGGTGTGGCTACCGTCGTCGTAGAGGGTGGACTAATGAAAATGGCCCGTAACATGAGGATATTTATCAATCGGAGAAAATAACCACGTGATTTTGTTATGTTTGTGGTGTGAAAACAACCCGCAAATGGGTTAATTTTATAATGTGAGACAACAACCGTAAAGGAAATATATTATGATATGAAAATACGTGTGTATGTTGGAATTTGAAAAATAACCTATAGCAGGAAAGCGACCGTAAAAATGTTATGTTATATCAATATGAAAATAACCATAAAGCGTGTATTTTAGTCTGGAAAACAACCCGTAAAATGTATTCTGATATGAGAACATCTCGTAGAAGGGATAAATTTTTAACATGAGAAAACAACCTGAGGGATGTTATCAATCCGAGAAAATAACCCCGTAATTTTGGTATATTTGTGAGTATGAGAAACAAACTCTTAAATGGGTTAATTTTATAATATGAGAAAACAATCCCGTAAAAGGGGTATATTTGTCGATAAAAGAAAATAATATCGTACAACGTGTATATTTAATAATTTGAGAAAACAACTCCATAATAGTGCTAATAATTTAATATGATAAAACGAGCCCGTAAAATGTTATATTTATCAGTATAAGAAAATAACGGTAAATAATGTATTTATGAATCGAAAAACAACCCGTAAAGTAGTATAGTGCTTGTGTGAGAAAACAACCTTGTAAAAGGGGTAAATTTCTTAATATGAGAAAGCAACCCCATAAGAGGGTAAATTTTTTTAATCTGAGAGAACAACCTCGTAATATTTGGATATTTATCAATCGGAGATAATAACCCCGTAATTTTGGTATATTTGTGGGTATGAGAAAACAACCCGTTAAATGGGTTAATATTATAATATGAGAAAACAACCGTAAAAATCATATTTTGTGGATGAAGAGAAAATAGCAGTAAAACATATATGTTATGAATTTGAAAAATAACTCAATAATTCTAATAATTTAATGAGAAAAAATACCCGTAAAAGTGGTGTATTTATTAATATAAGAAATAAATCAGTAAAGCGTGTATATTAATCCGAGAAACAACTCCAAATAAAACGAATATTGCAAGTCTGAAAACACCACTGGTAGAGGTGAATTTTTAATGGCAGAAACA